>NW_009224267.1:959-4145 GCF_000690835.1 Fulmarus glacialis | reverse complement strand
GGGGTTTTTAGGGTCAAGGGGCAAGGGAGAGGCCAGGAGAAGATGGAGGGGATGGAGTTGGTGGAGCGACTGTGTACAGGGGACTGGTCTCTTTAGAAAAAGCCACAGGTTGGGTTGCTGTGGTTGACCGAGCGTGGTTAGGAGATGGGATGCGGCCCTGTGGCCACGTGCACGGCACGGAGCATCAGGAGCATGAAGGAAACAGTAAAGACCAAAACCAGCGGCGGGATGACCGCAGGAAGCTGTTGCGACGGAGCTGTGGGCTGAACGCGCGGCTGTGCGATGCTACAGGAGCAGAAACCATCCCTGGGTACAAGACCAGGTTGTCCTCAGGGCCAGGGGGACCGCGCTGCAGAGGGGATGTGTGGTGGCTGGGTAGCTGGAGCTCCCTTTGTGGCCCTTGACCAGAGAGGCAGCCCCTCTCCCAGGGGAAGGAGCCCCATCCCTCTCCTGGTCCCTCTCTATGAGCACTTCGTTTTGGGAAAAACAGCCAACAAAACCCGAGAGCCCATCCCTGAGAGCGCTGTGAAGGGTGTCTGATGGACCGGCGCCGTTCCGGGGAAGGAGGCTGTTATCAGATTGGGGCGGTAATTTGGAGAAGGCTTTGCTTTCAGCTCAGCCCTAATGTCTTTTAAGTGGTATTCACAAAGTGCAGAGCCGCTCTCGTTTCCTCTCTCGTGGGCATCGTGGGCTGGAGCTGTTGTTTCCAGGAAAGCCGGGAGCTGCTCGGCGGCGCTGGACGAGGCAATGATGGTGCCCTGAGCTCATCCTGGCCCATGTTCAACGGCAGGTCGGGAGCTTACACTCTTGTTTTGAGATGCTCATTATATATTGCTTAAGCAGTATTAGGTGATATCATCAAGATTATAAAAAAAATCTTGTTAAAGATGTTTTTGGATTCCTACTGAAACCTGCCACTGTGTTTCATGCCATTAGAATGCTACCAGCCTGGCTTTGTATTTTTCCCCCAATTCTTTCCACCCTGGGTTGGATGGGCCAAGCAGCGCAGGCGGCTCTTCTGTTCGCCCCAGAGGTGATGAAAAGCTTCGTCGCTCGGGCACAGGGACCCGACGTAGATGGGGGCTGGATGCCAGTTTCCAGTATCTCGTTATTTTGGGTGTCCTCTGACTTCTAGAAAGGTTCTGAGAGATTTTTTTCCATTAAAAGTCAGGCGGGGATGCATATGGTCTTTGTATACTACTGTGACTAATATATTTCTGGCAAGGTCTGCACTTGCCCGTAGGAAGGGAAACTGTGATCAATGCCCCTGTTGCTGCAGATGACACCGCTCTTGGCACTGCCGCTTCCACCGCTGACAGTGACCAGGGAAAGCAAAATAGCCACTGGACTCTGCCCAGTGAGAGCCCATAACTGCCCCGCGCACTGGCCCCGTTAACTTTTAACTGCAAACCTTCAGCAGTAGCAGGGGGAGGATCCTCTGCGAGTAAAATCAGCCTTGGTTGAGGTGGTTTGTGTTCAGTTTTGTTATGAACAGCTTTTTTTCCAGTGCGTGAGCGGATCCCCATGGAAGGTTGGATGGAGGTGCCGCTGCCGGAGCTGCCACCAAGTCTTAGTCCCTTGGGAGGGTCCAACCCTGACACCACATCTGGCCTTGCCGGAGGGAAGTGCGCGGCGGGAAGGCGAGCGCGTGGCAGCCGGCGGGAGCCAGGGGCACTGTCCCATTGCCTGCCCTGTGCCTGGGTAGAGAAACAGGGAGGGAAGGACAGGCCGATGCATCCGAATGCTCCGATATAAATCTGTGCAGCTAGTGCTGGCTGCAAGGTGTCATCTCTGCACCCCCCAAAATCGGTCGGCGTGTTCCCATCCGGAGCTGGCCGCGTCCCAGCAGGGACCAGGCAGGGACCACACGCTCGCAGCAGAGCTGGGGCGGCAGGTGGGGGCTGTAAAAATCACTTCACCCTCGCGGGGGCCGATTTCACTCCCATTCGTTTCTCGTAAAGCCACGTGGACGCTGAGCGAGAGGGAGAGCTGCTGCCAGGGTTTCACAGACCTCTTTTCATTTTAATATCCCTCTCCTTGCTGAATTAGATGCGAGACTGATTGCTTCGATAATCCTGCCTCAGCCGCTATGGGTTATATATGGATTGCAGCCAAAAGCCGTGCCGATAAATCGTTCCTATACACCAGGCTGTTATATTTCCTGAGGATTTTGTGGGCATGTGCTGCTCGCTTTTACATAAGGATCTGCTGGAGTTCATAACAGAATGTACCGCTTTTCCCTGGGCAAGGATCTGGGTGGGTTGGTGAAGCCAGAGCCCCCAGGCTGTATTTCCCCTCTTGGGGTTTATTCCCCCCATTTCAGCTATTTTAGTTTTCCCTCTGGCTGGGAATACGGCTGTTCTCCTCCTCCTCAGCCTCCCCACGTGCTTATCAAGGAGAACTGGCTGCGTTATCATTAGCAGTTGTCCCACGTCCCGCGGGGCTGTGTTCAGCAGTGGGATCCCACTTTTGGGTTTCTCTTGGGGAAGGTATCGTCTCACAGGGCAATTTTTGCAAAACCCCATGCTCGGCCCCTTTGCACACAGGCAAAGGGAAAAAACCCTCCGATTTTCCACCCTAGCCAATGTTACGATGGTGCGTGGATGACTTTTAGCCTGTTTACGGAGCCCGGGGAAGCCTGCTTGAATTAATCAGCCTTGATATGTTTATCCTGGTCAAGCCAATTAACTCCCGCCAGCCAGGGCACGCTCTCAAGTGGTGTGGCGGAGACTTCATAACTCAATTTTGCTCTAGCCCAGCAAAGTTTAACATGAACCCTTGGAAATTCCGATGCGGGCGATGCTCTGGGGGCAGGACGAGACGCTCGGGCCGTGCCATGCCACCGCCGGGGACCAGTGCTGCGGCTGGCAGTGCTCCTGGGGTGGCTTCATCCCAGGGCCGCTCCGATGAACTGCCTTTTTTAGTGCGGCTGCGGTGCACGGTGAGGGTAGAGGGCATGGCGTTCGGGATCGGCTCCGGCTTCGGGAGATGGCTATTTATATGTGCCCGCTGGCGGGGTGCCCAAAGCAAGCCAGGCAAATGGCAACCGGCCTCGAGATGCATCCCTGTGGGTCGGGATGAATGGGGGGGGGCTGTCTGTTTATTTTAATCCATTTTGGGAGTGCATTAAAAGACGCTGCCGTGGCCGCCAGCAGCACCGGGGGGGGGTGGAATTTTGGAGCGACA
>NW_009224267.1:527-880 GCF_000690835.1 Fulmarus glacialis | reverse complement strand
CTAAGCCCCAGCCGGCAGCGGATTCAGCCCCGCGAAATGCGGCGTTTCTGAAATAGTTTGTCCTTGTTGGTCTTCGTCGGCTTATTTATAGCTTTTGCATCCCCTGCGTTTCTCTGTGCCTCGAAGCAGCAAGTGGCGCCGGGTCGGCTTTAGCTCCGGGCCGATCCCACTCGGGCAAAGAAGCTGCGGTTTATAGATGGGTGTTGAAAACAGCAATTAGGCCATTGTAAAGCCTCGAGGAAGGGGGAGATGATTTGATTTCTGTACTTGACCCATAATTTCTGCTGGGCTGATTCAGAGTGGTGGTGCTGCGGGTGCATCACAGAAACTTCAATGGAGGTGAACGGAGCTAA
>NW_009224267.1:0-202 GCF_000690835.1 Fulmarus glacialis | reverse complement strand
AGAGTTGTTTTCTCATTTATCCCCAGGTTCAGGAACCTGATTTTTGCACAGAAGGCCATAGGGAACCCGAGGTGAGGAAGAGAAATCGCTGGCAACGATGGGCTGCGGGAGGAGGCAGTGAGCTGGGGGGGCTGATCCTGCACCCCGTGCTTGGTAAGCAGGTCCCTGTGCCCATGAACTGCTTCGTTCGGGGGGTGTTTGG
>NW_009224266.1:2226-8178 GCF_000690835.1 Fulmarus glacialis | reverse complement strand
CTTTCTCCCCGACATTTCCTGGCTCCCCCGTCCCTTCCCTTCCCCACCGCCCGCACCCGCGCAGATTTACTCCCGCTTACTAAAGTGGTCTCTGCTGCCGGAGCCAGCGCTCTGTAGGAAAGAGGATGACTCGCTCCAGCTTTTGTCCGCTCTGGACTCTGTTTAAGCTCAGAGACGACGCTCATTTTTATTTTTATTTTTATTTACCGGCAGAGACAATGCCACCCCTCTCCCCTCCCCACCTCTCCCCTTAGGTTGGCATCAGCAAGCTGAGAGTTTTCTTTAAGCCCTGATTTTAAACTTTACGCAGCATTGTCCCCTTTTATTGCACCTCCTCCAGCTTTTATACTGTTTACTTCCTCACTTTTATAACTTACTTTGATCTGTCCTGTCTTTGTCTTCGCTTCCTTCACAAACTTTATTGTCCTCGAAGCTGGGCCTTTGATTGGAAACGATCCCTTCCCTTGCAGCAGAAGTTTCTAAATTGTACTCCTGTGTTCCCTGTTTATGGACATCCCCGGGACGGCCCAGCAGCGGCTCTGCCTTAACAGATCCCTGCCCGGGGAGGTTCTCTGCTCTGGGTACTGGATCCAGCCAGCTCCGTAGATACCTGCTATCAGATGGGACGCTTTGATGTTGAATATATGGATGGTAGACGGCAGGAAGGGTACCAGAAGAATGTGGATTCAAAGGAGTCCAGGAGGCGCTGAAAACTGGAGGTTTTGGCTGAAAACTACAGGAGGGGAATTCTAGATGCTCATTGTGCCCAGCTTGCCTGGAACTTGTATATTGCCCAGATGAAAATTTAGCTGAAGGCGAGTCTTCACTTTCATGACTTATAATAGAGTCGACATAATAATTGCTAAGAGTCCCAGAAATGGACATTCTCAGACATCATACAAAGCACGGTTCAATGAAGGGAAAAAAATATATAGGACAGATCTAGATTTGTACTCTACCCCCTTCTCCAACTTCCCAGCCAACAAAGTACAGTTGGGCTGCTGTGTTGTGAGCTCCCAGCAAAATGATTGGTCAAACTTTTTTCGTGTGCCTGATAAAGCGTCAGTCTCGGCGTAAATCAATCGAAGCCGAGGGGGCTGCGCTGCGCTGTCATCCGCCCTTGCATTCCATATCAAGGATGGATTGTTTTATGTTTATGCAATGTTGCAAAACGTCAGGAGTTTCGAAAAGCCACCAAACGGGCAGAGCTGGGGCTAATATCCCTTCCTAGATTTGCTCCTGAAATATTATTGGGGGGGGGTGTCCAGGTTTTTAATTTTTTTTTTTTTTTTTTTAAAGAAAGATGCTGATGTGCTCGCTTTGCCTTTAATAACCATCATGGGGGAATAGAGATAAAAGCTATTCTTTGCCACTCGGGCTCCGGAGTACGATAGCAAAAAAACAGAGAATAAGTACAAACCCACCCGCTACCCCCGCGCCACGACTTCATATACATACGTATGCGCGAGTGCATTACAGGCATATATACATAAATGCACACACATATGCGTTTTTGTAAAGAAAAAGATGGATCTAGGTAGCAAGAGTGGTGGGGAGGGTGTTATAAATAATTAACTAGCTGGGATGGGAAAACGGATTGTTAACATGGTAAAATAATGTGGGTAAATATGAAATTAAAAATATCACTGGCATGGACGTGGCATTGCAACTTCGACCAGCAAGCTGCCGAGCCACAACCCCTGTGTACAGCCAAGCCTGCCTTAGACTTTATGCTTATATAGATATATAGATGAAAATTTCTTAAAAATATCTCTGCATATGAACATATGTTCACATGTTTCGCGGCATAGTCTCAGGGTTGCTTTGCTTTAGCTAAAATAGTTTCCCACATTGCCGAAATCAGAAGCCTTCATTTAACTTTACAAGGCTAGTAAAATACAGTGCGCCACTGATCCGGCTTTGTTACAGAATGCCTTAAACTTGTGATGGTTAAATAGTTTAATAAAACTTACATTAGCTTTCTTTGATTTTTATAGCCTTGAATTTATAGCCTGTGGAAAAGAAAGGGGGCAAAAAAAAGGAATCCCTCGCGTTTTCAGTCACCGTGCCCCCCCTCACACCTCACATGTATGTGCCCACGGTGCGTGTGCGTGTCAAACAACACCCCCCCCGCCGCTTGCATTTTCCGTGTGTTTTCGAAAGCCCGACGATTTCGGGTTTTTTTCCCTGCACCGAAGCGAATGATTGACAGGGGGGTAGAGCTCGGTGCGGCTCCCAGCCCAAATGATGCGGGGTAACGGGGTCAGTTTTACCAAGTTATGATGATAAATCCGTTTATTGCAAGAGGGTCCGATGGCGTCGTAAATGTTGGTTAAGGAAAAGGTGCGCTCTATGATTACGGCAAAAGTGTTTCTCTGGACTTCAGCTGTAACAGTCTGGGTCAATTTGCCTCCTTTAATCTATTACCCCACCGCCCTTCTCCCTCTCACCCCAACACTGAAGGATATTTAAAGTGAAGGGCAAAGAGATTCCTAGGAATGATAAATCATCGCGAATCCTTCCTGAAGTGTATAGGGATGGAAGTCTGTATTAACAAGCTAATAATAACATTGAGGGGTGTTAATAGCTGCCTGAAATGAAGGAAAAATATATTTCGCATTTCTCTCTGTATGAGAGTGTGCGTGCGTGTGTCCATATGTCCGTGCCTACACAAAACGGATGTGGGAAATGGCTATCAGAGGTGTTTTACTGATACTGGAAGATTATGAAGGCGCTTAAAAACCTACACTTAAAGCCTTAGATTTTCCCTTAGTCCTATAAGCGGTGCTTTTCCATGAGCATCTGCCCTGCAGCCTGAAGGAGGGACACGTTTCCCCATGTCCAGGACCAGAGCTCCTCTAAAAGAGGCGCTATTAGGAAGCTGTCCATTTTCATTTAAAAAAAAAAAATTGAGAGGGTCGGGATGATGGGCAAGGAGAGCCGGAGCTTAATGCCGGACGTCAGATTTATTTTTAATTTTTGCATCCCTCAGGGTAGCAAGAGCCCCCCAACCAGCTCAAAATCCTCCCTGTGTTGGAAAAGCAGATTCAGTCTGCAGGCTCCAGCCAAGGTGAGGTTTGAGGAGTGTTTGGGGAACCCTCTCCAGCCCCTGGGCTAAGATCTTGCCAAGCCAGCCGTGGGTAAATGTCACCAGGTGAGTACTCCCCACTGACCTGCAAACTCTCCTCTCCTTTCCAGGGGGGTTAATCCAGAGTAACTCCGCTTCACCCCTTTCGCGTTTAAACCGGTGAAGGCAGAGAAATCCCCTACCAGTCAGCAGCGTGGGGCAGGATCGCTGCTCTCTCCAGTGCATCTCACACGAACAGGGGTTGTGTGAAACGAGGGGGGAAATTCCTGCTTTTTCCAACTTTTCACATTTCTATCTCCCTTTTCCTCCTTCCCTCTCTCCCCCCCCCTCCCCTTCTTTTAACTTCCTTAAGAGTTGGGCAGGTTTTGAAATGAAAAGACCCTGTGTCATCAGGCATGAAATACGAGCTGGTTGCTCACATTGTCATATTTCTCGGCTTTATTGCCTTTCAGAAATGATTTTTAAAAATCAGACTATTTCACCAGAGGTTCGGAGGGACTCTGCAAATGTTATGAGAGCTTGGGAAAGGAAAGGGCTGATTTAAGTGTGTTGTGGAGATTAAACTTGCTTGGCGCATGGAAATGTGTTTATACAACTGATGGATAAACAGCCGTGTTGGTAGCAGGGTGTTGAATAAGTATAGATGAAATTATTGAACGTTAATTGAAGCAAAACACCTGTTCTCTGTTTGCTAGATAGATTGGCCATGTCTTACCTGTAATAAATATATTCTTGGAAAAAATCCTGGTGCGCCTCCTATAAATAATGATGAACTATGTCAGCATGTGAGTATATAATTTTCTGTAGTATATAAATTTAAACCAAGAAGACTCTCAGGAGTGTGTCTGTGAGGCAGAAACCAAGGGTTTTCAGATCCCTAGTGACTGGAAACCTCACAAGAAGATCTGCAAAATCCATTTGCTTTTGCTCCTCTGGAGGTTTCCGTTTGTTCAGTAGTTTATTTTTTATACATATCCCCATAGCTCATCTCTTTGTAGCCTTTTCTGAGAGGGGCTTAAGGCAAACTACAGCTTCATCCCAGGTCTGCCCGCTTGGAGAGACCACGTCGTGCAGTGCTGCCTACTCCGGGTGACATTACATAGGCGTTTATATTTTAAAACCCCAAATAGAGCCCATCAGAAATTACATGAAAAGCTCTTCTATTTGCAAAAAAATCTCGCAGAAGGAAAAATCAAGGAGAAAGTAACCTCGGAGCAGAGTCTGGAAGTCTAAAAGGATGAATCTTTGGGAGAGAGGAGGCAGGATGTGCGAGCTTTGCTGGGTTCGCAAACTAGATTAATTTTAGATATGTGATTGTTGTGAGTTGGTAAAGGGAAGTGGAAGTGGAAACAGTTATTAAAAAAAAAAAAAAAGTCCGAAGTGGAAACTTTCCTGCTTTCAGAATCAGCGCCAAGTGTACTTAGCTGTGAGGAAAAATTCGGAGTATTGTCAGCTTGCAATGGAAAGCCAGAGGCTTCTGAACTCAGATACTGTTTACAAATAATCTTTATTGTTTGTGGAGAGAAGGAATCATTTCCAAATAGTGCTTTGAAATACACAGCTGCCAAAATCCACCCCCATTGGGTTGGCATTTCGAAGCTGAAAACAACCGAATACAAAATATTTTCGAAATATGCATATTTTCAGTCTGTGCAATTGCCACCTTTTACTGATTTACAAGTTTTGGCATAAGAAAGAAAAAAAAAAAAGTGGATGAGTCATTTCTTACCACATATCTAACCACTTTTTAAAGAAGGTTGTTACCATCTATTAGAACTGGCACCTTCTTCCAGCTGATTTTGCCTGTTTATCACTGATATGGAGAAGGTGGCGGAGACCTGGGGGTGCGGAGCTTGCCCCCCGTCCTCATGCACGGACAGGGCAGGGCGCGGGGGGTTCACCAGCATCTTTACACCAAGAGGCCGACATGGCGTCGGGGTGTAACGTGCTTTACTTTAGGCGTATTTACTTCTTCAGTTTAGGTTTGGAAGCCGATAAGGATAGGCTAAGAGAGGATAAAAGCTGAGAGTGAACTTCATGGCTATGGAGAGTCTGGAGACCAGATTCTGAGATAACCCGGCCTTCAAAGGGCTGAGCGTTTATTTTAGGCGATATAAAACATTCCGAAATTATACTAATAATAAGAATAATAGTGATAATCACAACAACAACAAGCGAACAACTTTTTTTTTTTTTTTTTTTTTAAGAGCCAGGAAACAGAAATAAAACCTCAGCATAAAGCAAACATAATTTACGAATGATACATTTAGGCAAGTCTAAGAGGTTATGAAAGAAACTTCAGTCACGGACCCCTCCAAACTCACGAAAGCACAACAAAAAATCCCTCCTGAAGAGTAAAACCTCTAAAAAAAAAAAAAAAAGTGAAACAAGTTTCTGTAGCCTAAAAGCAGAAGGATCTACCTTTGCCATTTCCTGTGCTAGCTCTCAGTTTGAATGCTGCCGTCTGTTAAAAATCCGTAAGTGGTGAGGAGGGAGGGAGGGGGGGGGAATTCCTTGTCTGAAGAGAAGCAAAAACAAGTTACACATGTGGGCAATTTTCCAAGGACCGAAAGTATACTCTGGCTAAAAACCCCAATTCCAAATGAGGTTTGTAATCCCAGCAGTTAATAAAGCATTTAGATCCCCTGTAAAGTAGAAGCGTATGTACACTTGGAAAGGGAAGCTGGAAGGAGAGAAAGTTAAAATAAAGTTTGATTGTTGTTCGGGAACCCACATTCTGGCTACTAGGCTAATTTCCCCCTTCGCCTCCCTCCTTGAAATAATATTCCAGTCCCATGAAATAGCTGGGCGCCTGCCTCGCTCCGGCTGCCGCAGATTTTACACCCCGAGCGATGCTGGTGCAA
>NW_009224266.1:0-2151 GCF_000690835.1 Fulmarus glacialis | reverse complement strand
CCCCCCCCCCCAAAAATAATCCTCCAAATCGCATTAGTCTGGGAGGAAGGGAAGTAACAACCCATGATGGTGAGAAATCTGTCGCTCCCACTCAAGGCAGGGGAAGAGGGTGGGAAAATACAAGCACAGGTACAAGAACTAAGTTGCGATGGAATTGTTTCCATAAAACCCGTAGCATGAGCCCCGGTAAAATAAAAGGGGGGGGGTTCTTTCGGATAGGCTCTTTTCACAACACTTTTGCCCGTAATTAAAACTCATCCCGGGTCGGGGTAATATCAGACAGGCTGGACCTTGGCAGAAGAGCAACTTGGGGGAGATTTGTTGCATTAACCGCAGTTGCTCCTTGCCTGTAAGCGCAGAAATGTGCAGCATGTCGCAAACCAGGCAATTACTACGCGGAGGATAATTTTTATTTTTTTTTTTTTTTTTTTTTGGCCATCCCCACACAGCTTCTTCTCCAGGTAAGGTCGCTCTTATCTTTCTAATTTGGAAAAGGAGAGAGACAAACCGCTCCAGAGGCAGCCGTGCCTGTGGGACAGGCACCCTGCCCACCGCACCCTCCTCTCCCCGCTCCTGCCTTCCCAAAGCCCTTGGGAAATGAGTCCCAATTCCCGTTTTCAGGCATCAATACAGACCCCCCGGGCCTGATTCTGATCTTTCCCAGCTCTGTGTCCCCCATTCTCCTCCCTGGCCCTTGTTTCCTGTATTTACGTGGGTAGGAGGGAGATCAAAATCAGAAGCCCAGACATTTACAAGGCAGGTTAGTGGTTGCCTATGGGGACATTATTACCGAATAGTTTATGATTAACTTTCCCAGATTGTCCTTTTCCGTTTAAGGGCTTTGAGTTAGGGCACAAGTAGCACGTTGTTTCTAAGGAAGGAGTCACAGGGCTTGTGAGTTAGGTAGAAAACTCCGAGTTATTTTACGCTGTTTGACTTTCCTTCTCCTCCCCTTGAGCGGCTGTTTGTTTTATAGGCGAGATAGGCACTGTGTCTACAAGAATCACCAGTTTCGGGAATAAAGCACGCACCGGTTTAAAACCCATACACGATTTTTGTTTGTTTGTTTTCGTTTTCTTTTACCACTCCGAGTGGAGAAAAAAGCTGAAATCCAAGTAATCCCCTCGGCCACAAAAAGTAGCAGCAGATGGTGGTTTAGACCCTGGATATGGTATCAAAGTTTAATTCTTCAAACCTCGAAGGGAGATCCAGTCCCAGGCTTATTTAGCCGTGGCCTGGACCATGTGAAACTTGTTTTTATGCGTATTTGAAACACCAATGCAGGGAAAATCGCTTCCATGAGCTGATTGCTCACACGCACACACAACCCTACGGGCTCCCAGTCTGCAGAAAGTGGAATGGGTGGACTTCACCCACGCACACGCTCTGACACGCTTTGCTCTCCGCACTCCCTCTTTCTCACACGGATTTTTATAGTTTTGGGGTTTGGTTTGTTGTTTTTTTGGGGGTTTTTTGGGGTTGTTTTTTTTTTAAATCAGCGTATTCCCACGTGCAACACGTTGAGATACGGAGGAAGGATGTGGTGAAACTATTGTGGGCATTTCTGACACCACCTAAACCCTTTTATTTCCTGAACTTCGCAGCCGCGGTCCTCGCCCAGGTTTGGCTGAAGATGTTATATTTGACGAACTTTCAGATCAATGCCCACTAATGAGCACCAGCCGCGCATCTATGCGCGGTTACGTGCGTACAGACCGCGGCTTGGCATTTATCAATCTCTAAAGACACGGGCGTGTTTCCTACGAGCTCCTCAGTGACTAAATATTCAATATCCAGCCCCTATGGCTAAGTCCGGCATTTTTACCTCCATAGGAAAAGCCACGGAGACCCTGTCCCTACAAACATTGCCAGCGAAACGACAGACGTGAAGCGCTGCGGAGATGTGCAGCGGGGCCTTTAATAAACTTATTTTATCAATGGGGACGATTAAACTCATGAGCTGGACACAGCTCTTTTGTGTTCCCTAAACCCACATTTTATCCTTTACCCCGAGGTGTAGATCACAGCTCCTAAAAGAAGACCCACTTAAATTTCTTTATAGCTGGGTGTATATGTATAGGTATATATTTTTATGCGAGACACAAACTTTATTGCGCGTACAGAGGGGTTTGCTAACGCGGGGCTGCCTGT
>NW_009224265.1:7944-59397 GCF_000690835.1 Fulmarus glacialis | reverse complement strand
AATAATAATAATAATAATAATAATAAAATCAGTTGAACCTGCCAAGGCTCATAGGTTTTGGAGTGAGGGGTAAAGCCTTAATACCTCTGCAAGAGGCGGCTCTCGTGGTGTTTTCATGCAGGATTCCTAGACCAGTGAAGAGGAACTGCAAGTTCTGTGGAGGTAGACAGGGAATAATTACTTTTGTTGCTGGTTCAAGCTGTTAATACTCCTCCTGAAATTTTATGAAAATGTCTTGTTGGTTGGGATATATCCACTCCTGAGGGATAAGAAACTATGACTCTGTAAGGTGTGTGGGGATTGTATTTGTCTTATATGTGTGTCTAATTTTGAAAAGTTACTGTCATTCATCAAAGATTGTGACATCAAGCAATCTGTTTTATTATTATCAAAACTATGTTAAAAGATGTCTCTGTGGGAAAACTGTTACAAATGACAATAGAAAAAAGTATGTGAATTCTTTTTTTTTTTTTAAAGTCCCGATTTAGACAATTTTAAATTGCAGTGTGGTTTTTAATGTATTCACTTCTAATACCTTTTATTTAGAAAGTCAAGCAGCAGTATAGTGTTCCAAATAGTTTGGCTGTTGATGTTGAGGTAGGATATTATGTACAGGCTGCCATAACTTTTAAAGGCAGAAATAATTTAGCCTAAATATACTGTTCATTCCTGGCCTTCAAAGGTCTGAAATCACTAAAGTCATTGCTAAATAAAAATCGAAAGAATATTGCATACACTTGATTGTTGCCTGGACCGTAGAACTATTTTAAGAGGGGTTTATCTCTATACTGATACTAAGCACAGCAGTAGGAAAGACATTTCCAGGATAAACCGATAATCTCCTAAATGTTACTTTAAAGGAACGTGTCACGCTGAGCAAGTATGCAATATAGACAATTGTTTTGGACAAAATTGCTAAAATGTATATTAGGAAAAAAAAGATGTTACAGCTTCAAAAAAGTATGATTAATGGCAGGATAAGTTGCCCTTCTGATGTCTGATATTGCTGCGAACCACAATGATGTTTTGCATAGTTAATGCAAATAATAATGCAAAAGTCCAGTCTGGTAAGCATGAAAAGTTTAGTAAAAGCTGAATTATGAACATTTGTTTTATGAGACCCTTTAAGACTTTTGGTGTGAGAGCTTTTTTCTAAGCTCAAGCTGTTTGTATCATGATCTTTTTCCAATCCTGCAAAACTCACCTGTTAGTGGAAGACAGTACTTGAACATTAGGAAAATGTCCCATGTTAATTAGCATTTAGATTGTTTGCTTTGCTTTAAACTATTTCATCTGACATTTTGTATTAGTCTAAAATGACTTTTTTGTTATTGATCAAAAAAATACAAAAGGACTGTAAAGTTTAACCTGGAGCTTTCATTGTGAATGAGACTGAGCATAAATGGAGAACTGTAGGCAGGAAGTGATATCTCCAGTAGGTAGAACAGAATATCCACCAGAATTGGATAAAGAGGCTCTGAAAGGAGTAATCCACACCAATAATGTCATCTGGAGAGAAGATCTCTACAAAACATTCAAACTAAGGAAATCCAAGACAAATCCAAAGAGCCTTTTAAAGTACTGATATTACAGCTGGCTAAGATTCAACAACAGTCCTAATCAAGAATATAACTCAGGGTTTTTCTTAAGAGTGGAAAACATCTACAATGTGATATGTTGATTTTTGGTGTATTGAAATTTACTTTTAGTAATGGGCAACAAAAATGTTTAAAATTAATAAATAAAATGGTCAGAAATAGTTTTAAAAAAATCCTTCCAGAATATTTGGGGGACTTGGCTGTCTGTATTGACTGTTGTGTTTAGCATTGCTGCTGATCTTCACCCATCTAGGTAAATATGAAGCTTTTCCATTCAAATGATGCATCTGCTTTGTCTGCATAGACTAACAGAAAAATGTGAACAGAAATTTCCAGTTAGAAAAGATTGCCACTGTTTAGTTCTTTCTAGTTCCAGTATGCAAACACTTTCCGTTAGAAGCTGTGATACAAATGTCATTATAATTGCCTGACTTCTTACGGATGACATTTTAAAAATAATGTCGCCTTTCATTGTTTGGCTGGGTAGAGTCTCTTTACTGCTAGTAGCCTGTCCGGAACAGGCTGTGGGTACCGGACAGAACCATTCCAGGTAGGAGCACTGCACTGAATACTGGCTTTTTTGGTTTTCCACTTTTTGTGTTACACTTCAGTGAGTTGTCTGGGACATCTGATGCAGATAGGCAGTGATTTCCTAAGAAAGAGACTAAGTCGTTTTTATCCAGTTATTTCTTGGAGGAAACCATGAGGATGCCTGAGGCAAAAGAGGCAATACTGGCAATGGGCACATTACAGAGCAGAGTGTGTATTGCGTTTCACGCTTACCATCATAATTTAAGGATCTGCAGGTGATGATCTTTAATCGCTATGTCAGCATTTTTTAAAGGATTGCTTTATCTAGATAGGATTCTGACTCTATTTGTGAAGAAATACAGTAGAACAATGACCTTATTCAGGTTTTTTGATATGGGAAATTTTGCAAAGCTTATATATTTAGGTTGGTTTTTTTGTTTGGGTTTTGTGGTTTTTTTTTTTTCACCCCCCAAATTTCATTAAGAGAAAAATTCTGTTAACATTTAAATGACTATTCCCCAAATGTGCTGAGTTAAATGAAATTGATATAATAACTCCTTGCATTTAAATTAGATGTTGGGAATTAGGTGAAATTCTATAATTCTATCTAAGTAATATACTAGATTGTTCATTATTGTCTTGTAAGATGATGCAAGAAGGAAGGAATGTGGATAACATTTTTTTTTCCCAAAGTTGGGCAAGGACCATTTTGAATAAATTAGTTCACTGTAAATTATGCCAAGGTCAGCATTTCACAGGTCACTTGAAATGCATGTTGTTTGCAGCACCTGCAAATCTTGATGTTGTTTGTATCCACATACAACTGTATGCTGATAATACAGTTAGATCATGGTGGCATTCAGTATTTTCTCTTTCCTCTGAATTCTGCGAATGTTACAGTGGAGCAGCTTGTGACTGGATCTACAATCTAATATTGATTTTTCAGAAGACATATTTCAAATGTTCTTTTCCCCTCTCCCCCCAAAAAACTCGTTCACCTTTTTTTAAGATAGTGTTTAAATTGTTGATTTCACTAATCCAAAACCACAAATGCCTTTAGTGTTTATAAATGGATGAAGGTGTAAGCATTCATTCCGTGTATGATCAAATAGAGTAGTAAATAAAGGCAAGTAACAAGTGTGTGTGTTGTATGAGGCTGCTTGATGTCACGAGGCTGCTTGATTTCTTGGGGGAACAATGGGATTGAGAGTGAAAATAGCTTTGGGCAGGTAAAGTAGAAGGAAGCCTTTGGGATAGGTTTGAAGTGCTTTTTGATGACTTGTAATGGTTGTATCTGGGTCTCATGTATCTTTAATCCTCTGGAAAGTTCTGCCTTCTAGTCTGGAATACGTAACGTTCAGCTTTTCATATAAGAAAAGCTAGCTCAAAGTTGTATAGAGCTTACTTAAACTGAATTTGTGTTTATTAAAATGAACAATAATTTGTTAATATAATTGGTAATGTTTTTTAAAATGGGATATTAAAAAAATCCACAAAGAACTGTAATTTCAGTGTTAGAAAATAAGAGAATTGAGAAGCTGACAGTCTGCAAAACTGAGAATAGATGAATGAGTTTTATGATGGAGGGAGATGTTTGGGGGAATAATACTGTATTTCTGTAGGCTCCTGTATGTAAGTAGACCCATCTGTTCTGTATTTGAGGGTTAGCTTTTGAGGTCCTGTTTGTCTGAGTTGTTTGTAAGCAAATACTGAACAGTAGCTTTGCTATTAGATTTTGTATACCAAGAAGATCTAGCTCCCAGATTTTTTTACATGGAAGTTTTGGTTACTTGAGCACAGCGTGCCTTTGGTTTCTTAGTAAGAAAAGTTGCAGTGGAGCAGGCGAGTCTTCTTTTTACACAGAATGTGAAAAATTCCCCCCCCCCCTATTTTTGAAAGATTGAAATGGCACATAGGGAATGCTGCAATCTTCTCGCATGATCCCAGGATAATTTAGTTGGGTGGAGCGTGCAGCTAGGTTGCAACATTTAATCCGTTTACATCTGTATTCTGCTTGGTCTAACAAGCTGACTATGTGGTGGCCACCTCTACAACCATTCCGGTGTTCCCAATTGCGTGGTAACACTTGTATTCTCATACAGTACTTGGTATAAGGTATGCTGAAGCAATGTTAATTACTTGCTAGTAGTAAGAATATGTTATAGGACTGTTCTGACTGGTCCAAATAGAATTTCAACTGAGACAAAGAATAAATTAAATTTTTTCTACCTTTGTTGGTTATACCTTTGCTGTGTTTAGATTTCTGTTAGTCTGATTTCTGTACTTATTTCCTAACTCTGGAGATTTCCTGAGAATAGAACTGGCTACTTTGTTGAATTCATTGAAAAATGAAAGTCCTTGGAACAGAGAATAAGATGATACAGGGGCAATTTAGATTTTAAAATCCTTCTGGAATATGAGAAGTAATGTAAAAAGTAGGATCTGTACTCGGAACAGCTCCTAGGGTTTACTGAAAACCCATTTATTTCTAGTCAAAAGAATTCAATAAAAAGAAGCTTGGCTCAGTTACTGCAATTTCCTCTGTAACCTTTAGAATCTAAGAGTAAGCACTTGATTAAAGATTAAGTTATAAATATTATTATGAGAGTAACCTATCTGAAAATGTTTGGATTTTTTGTCTGAAAAAAGTATGTAATATGCCTGGTACTTACTTAATAGCTGATGTTCAGTTTGAATTTCTGTAATAGATTATTTAATGGCAGTGATCAATGACTATGTTCTCTACTGCTTAGTACAGGTATGTACAATGATATAATCGCTTTCTGTAAAGAAAATATAGTCTTAGTTTCTAAACTGTAGCTTGGATTTATGCCAGTTTGAGTCTGTCCTAAATTACCTGTAAAGTTGGGAAATTCTTGAAGTAATAAATAATGTTTTTGGGTAATGCAGCTTTAGTGTTGATTACACTAGTTAACAGACTCATTAGCACTGGTGTAAACTGTTGAGTTTGGAGTCGTATAGATCTCCTCCCATGTTACCAGTTATGGAAATAACCATGTATGGTGCTGTGTGTGCTGGAGATGGATGGGAGCAGAAGCCTGTGGAGCAGAAGAGTGGGAGCTTCTAGGAGGAGAGACTTGGGATGAGGACGGGTTAACTGGAAATGCAGGATGGAGGACATGGGAGAATCCCTGCTGTGTGTGAAATATCCCATTGGCCGGGGCCAGGACTGTGTCTTGCATCTGCACTGATGACATTTCTCAAAGATGACAGTTACCTTGTCTGGGTTGGAATAGTACAGGTTGGTTTTCAAACACAGGAAGAAACTTTATAGCTCTCAAAGTTGTCTAATGTGGATGGGTTCAGCTGTTCTACAGACAGTTAAGTGCAGTCGGAATGGATAAAGCCCCAGTATTATAATATGAAAATACATCACATAGTAGATTCTGTAAGTTTTGCTTTACTGTGAGTCGAACTAACTATTACATCCAATTTTCTAAAAGTAGACCCCTGAGTGAGGTAGTAGATGCTTAAATGAAAGGGGCTTATGACAGGCAGTACAAATGTGTATGTAAAGGATAGAGGCTTATGTGGTTAATGCATTTATTTATTGATAATAGTGTTTGACCATAATAAGCAGCAACAAGGAAAAAGTGACTGCAAGTGGTAGTGGATGGGATGGGTAGTGAGTGGGGTGGTAGCTAAAGGTGGTACAAACCATAGTAATATCTGCTATCTAAATACAGAGAGGTTATGAAAATTAATGTTGTTGTTGTAGCAGTAAGCCATGCTTTTAAAAAAAACAACATAGGTAACATATTTTCTTTACTTTTTTTTTCCCCCACTGTGTTCTGACTGTTCTTTTCATCACTTCCACCCCTTTTTCTTATTTTCCAGTATTGTCTGTGGTACTTTGTATGAAGTGCAGCTTATCAACAGCATGTTTAAATGAAGACAATAGTGCTTAGATACGAGGGCTAAATTGTAGAAAATAAATACTGCTTCTCTGTGGAAATTACGAGAGCTCCATCCATAGTGCATCGTAGGAGTAACCTGGAAAAGAGCAAAGTCATCTGCTCTATGGAAACATTTGACATTCCTTAGTATGTCATGTATGCCATGTGAATGGGCTACAGACTGGCCTGTGGATGTAGGTGTAAAATGTGTGCAAATACTTGTGATTCAAGCATGTAGATCACAGAACTGAGTATCTTTTAGGTAAATCCCCAACTCGCCTGTGGTCAGATATGCCCTAACTTGGCCAAAGTGTAATATATTAAAATTATTAAGGTACTGATACTTTTAATATTTGGTTATATATTGTAGAGTACACTGAGAGCCTTGGTCAATGAAATTGTCAGCGCATTTTTCTAGGTTTCAGAGTTCTGTAATTTTGCTACAAATTGCGTATTGGGAGTTTCAGTAATCATGGAAAAAATGACAGATGTGTTCAGCTGAACTCAGGTGTGTAATGTGTGAGTGCATACAACATGGTACAAGTGCAACATTGGAGGACACGAGTGCATACAACCTCACAGAAGAGGGAACAAGATACCAGACAAACTGCATTAGGTGAATACAGCCTTTTACCAAAATGCATTGCTCTTCAATACACCAAACAGCAGAACAATCTGGACTTCATTTTAATACTTAAAGCTGTATCTTCTTTTGTTATGTGAGAGTGATGGATAAATGAAGGTAGACTTATATCAGCCATGATATTAAATAACTTCCGTGGCTATGGCTGACTTTGGAACGTGGCCATGTACAGTGTTTAAAAGTGCTTAGTAAGAATTTGAGCTTTAATCATGAGGGCTGTAGCAGAATCAGTGTGTCCTAGTAGTATCATTCTTTAATTTCCTGATGTGATATTTTTCTATAAAGGCTTGGAAACGTGTGTGTGTGAGTAGAATTTTTATGCTGTTTATGATGTTGGATGTTACACCAGAATGGTTATAGCAGAATCATTTTGTAGAATATGTACTTTGATAAATTATCTTCTGTTATTTCTTTAATTTTCTGAGAACATGGTATGATGGTATTTATATGTAATTTGAAAAAAATAAATTCAGAGCTTTCTGTTCAAGAACTCTTGCAGGAAACTGTGGAAAAGTAAAATATACTGGGAAATGTAGGAATCCTTGGACTCTAGAGAAGGATTTTCTTTCCCCCATTCTCTTTCATATGCAAATGCATTTTAATAGGTGCAAAAAAATTGCTCACCAGAGAAACTGGTATTTTAGTTTCCTTGTCATTTTGGAATGGTGCTTTTCCAAATTTTAATCCTAAATCTATTCCTGGTTCATGGCAATGTTTTTCTTCATTATTCTGGCACCACCAGGCGGTGCTCTTATAGTTTTCTTCATTTTGTAAGCTAAATGTAGTGTCAGAATAGAGCCTTTGCTTAATGGGAGCAATAAAGCTGAGGATGATATTGAATTGATGGTCAAGTAGTTATTCTGGCTTTGATCTACATTATTAGTTTTTTTCTGAAAAGCTACTGACTTTCCCTTCTCTCTTTAAAGTGTACATAGGGTTTTTAATTTCAGATAATGCATTTTATTATTTTATTTAATATAAACTATTGAAGAATGTTTGTCTATGAATAGCAAAATTTGTTCCGTAAAGGTAGTAGCAATTTTCGGAAATGAGCAATCTTCTTCATGTGAAGTAATAGCTAAGATCTGCGGTAGCACTTGTTGAGCTCTGCAAATGAGACTTGAAAGCCAATCTAGTTGTAGATTAGGAAGGAGAAAGTCTAGCATGTGGTCTGGGTCAGTGGACTTTGTTTCACTGAAAAACATTTTATTTTTCTTTTAACTGTTTTGGTTCCTAATTAATAGGTTATGGTTTATTACAGGAAATATGGGAAAAGTTATATCACAGTCCATCTTGAACCCTTTTCATTTATGTATGGCGCTTCTGTCTGGAGTGGAAGCTCACAGTGCACTGATTTCTGAATAGAAGTGTATGACTTTCTATTTTTTAACAGAGTACCTTTTTGGCTTCCTCCTGCCTTGATTTTTAAAGACCCTTGACAACTGATATGAAACTATTTGAAAGCCCTAAATAAGAGCTTTTCTCCCCCCAGAGATTACACAGTAAGCAGAACAAAACATGGTTAAAAAGGCTGTTCTCGTAGAGCAATATAACTTTTCTTTGGATGTTTCTGTAAATTCTTGTTGGCTCATTTACTTCAGCTCTCTTATTTGGAGGCAGAATATCTTGCAGGTAAGCTTTACGGAAGAAGGAAGAGAATATATCAGTTATTCCCAGACGGCTTGCAATCCATCTTTCTTAATTTTATCAATTCCTAGGTAAAATGAAGAAGAGAATTTTCTGAATCTCTTAGTGCTTTCTGACTCTCCTGTCTTCTCCCCAAATGCTTTTGAAATCTTGTAGACCAGACCTCCTTGATACTGATTTGTAGCTTGTGGGTATGTTGATGAAGCAAAATTATTCTTGTTGTTATTGTTCTGACTGACTGAAGGGACATGGATTAAATAGGTCATGGAAGGACATGATATTCATAAAATTGATATGCATAATGTAATACTGCACAAGGTTACAAATGTAGACTGTATAGAGTACTTAGCATCCAAGCATGCCTTAACTTCAAAGTTATTGCATCTGGCTTGAGCGGTGGCTAACAGTTTAGAAAGGTGCATCTGCAAACTAGCTTTTAACTCTTTGTGGACATATAAAAAAAAATAATAAAGATAGTCAAAACAATACAAGAAAAATTGAGACGCTGTTTTTTGGGATTTTTAAACAAAAGTGAGGAGTCTTCCATTCAATTAGCATTTTTAAGTCATGATTCCTATTTCAATTGCAAGGACATACCCAGAACAAACAAGAATAGACACAGGCTGAAAGTGACATCTTGGAAAATGAAGATCTGCCAATAGTTCTGTTAAGGGCACATGTCCTCGAAGTCAACATTCTAGAAACTAATCTTGTTAACGTGAGGTACAGTTAAAGGACAGTGGAGTTTAATGGTTTATGTTTTCTTGTAGTTCAGCATATGTAAATGGAAAAAAAAACCCACAAACACAAAAACAACCAAGGGTTGTATCGAGAAAAACACCCAGCTCTTAAAGTGAAATAAACAGAATGAGTAATAACTAGCATCTACCTTATTTTTATGTCTAAATTCAAATTGTTGGGGAGAAAAGCTCCCACATAATAATTGCTGCTAATTTAAATAGGGAAAACTCTGCTTTTCCTTTCACTGTTTTCAGTTGACTGAATGAATTCACTGTTACTGTCCATGATGTTTTCAGATTTTTTTGTATGCCTCATCCTTGCTGACAAGTATAGTAAATGTCTGATTTGAAAGACTCAGCTTTAATTTAGGAGCTGCATTTGGTTAAGGATGCAGTTTCACAGCCACATTCGTGGCAGCCCATCCACTGTGCCTGAACTAGCATTCATGTGACAGTGTCCTGAATTGTTAGTCTTCTGTTGAGCGCTGCTTCACAAGTGAATATTCAGAAGATGAACTGGAACAAAAGAATATGAAATTAAGACCTGCTAGAATTCTTTTCAGGTTTAAATCTTAAACCCATTAAAAGTTGCCATTTATGATCTGGCAGAGCAAGACGTTTATCTTCTCCATATAGATCCAGACTGCTTCTTGAGAGGGAGAGTCTCCATGTACGTTCTGTGGAATACCTCTGTGTCAATGGCTAAGGAACAACTAGCACAGATCCTGCGTTCTGTCAGTCTTTATGCATAAGTATTCTAATAGAGAATGTCATAAAGCAATACTGCTAGGCAATTTTTTTTTTTTTTTAAATCTATTTTACCATAGGTCACCTGATTTAATTCAAGTGAATAAAAGTTCTACCTAACAGCTTAACTAAAAGCAGTTTTTAATTATGAAGTGAAAAGTACCTTTTATTTGTGTTTTGAGTTATGATAGATAACTCAAGGTATCAAACTGCTTTTCTGAGCATATTTGCTCATTGATTGTATCTGAAAAGTCAGGATTAAGGTCTTCCACTGTGCTTTTGACAGCAGGGCATTGACATACTTACCCAAGCCCATAATCTGAATTGCAGCTTTCCTTTTGCCCCTGCTGAAGAGAAAAGCATTTATGTTCTTTAGGTTTGGATTGTTTATTGTTTTCTGAAGCAGCTGAAGAAAAGTAGGTGAATGTTGACAGAATCGGGACCAGCCTCGACCTACTTGTGGCTTTTTCTCTGATGTCTGTCTTGGGCATGTCACCTTATCATTTTTATGCTACTGTTTACTCATCTAAAGCGTCATCTAAAACATTAAGAACTGACAGGTGTTTGGTAATTTGAATATTAAATGTATATATCATCACTCCCACAGTTGTTCCGAAGAAGATTTTGCCATCTGTCATGTGACCCAGTAAAGGGAATCCTTCTGTAATAATTTTTATTTCATACTGAACTATTGTTTAAACTTTGGGTTTCAAGTGTTTTAGAGCCATTAATTTCACTCCCCTTTGAAATTTCGCGTTTTCTTCCAAGAATTTTATTTTACTTCAGAACGTCCCAAGACTGGAATTACACCCATGGTAGTGATTTATGTTATCACAAGGTTTTTGGCTGACTCAGAATAGAGAAACATATATTAGGATTTTTGGGTCAGTTGGAGATCATTTAAAACTAAACATAGCTTTGAAAGTAATAGTAATAGAGCCCTGCAGGTCTGACTTTGGATGAAGTTGTGAAACCAAAACAGCTGCTGTGTAGGATGTAAATTAGTTTGGTTTGTAGCAATTCAGGTTGTTTTTTTCAAGGTGGGGGGGAAGGAAGAAGCACACTTTCCTTGAAGATCCTGTAATATTTTAAACAGTTATCTAAGACTATGTATTGTGGGTAGGTTTTAAAAGGGGGGAAAAAGGCCAAGTATCACTGAAGCTGTGCTGCCTTCTTGAGTGTGCGGTCTCCTCCAGCGCCTGCTTCTTGTACCTGTTTACTTGGGCGCTGGCACCATGAGATTAAAAGGGCTGGTTGTTTTTTTTGTTCTGCTGACGAGACTTTTACTAATATAAAAAAATAAAACTTTTCAACAGTGTGTAGGGGTACCATCCTGCCAGCATCAGCACTTGGAGAGGAACAGGGGACAAGGCCTTTCAATAAACCTTTGAACTTTGCTACTCTGTCTTATGATACCTTTTGTAACTTAAGCCAGTGCTTTAATTGCTGGCCAGTAAGCATATCGCACCTTCAGGACCTGATCAAAGATATTAAATGAAGACATAAAGCTAATGCAATAAGTATTATGGAAGGATGAGATTAAAGGAGCAAGACCATTCTGAGTGATCTCTCCTTTATTTGTGAATGCCAGTAAAAGAAATGTGTGAGATGTTCTGTTTAGCAATAGAAAATATACTGCACATCAGCCAACAGAGCCGCAGTAACATATCTTTCATTTTATACCTGAAGTACATTTATATTTTAATCTCTGAGGGTTTGGTACGGTTGATGATATCACTGATTAATGTTTCGGTTATTGATCATTATAATGAATTTATTACTCAGTTCTACTTCAATCTGAAAATATTATCCTGGAAAAGGAAACAAAAATAAAGTCAGCAATAGAGACCAGCAAAAATCAGTATCACTATTTTTACATTCATCATTTATTTTGTTCCTGTATTAATATGCATTTATTAAACATTCAGATAGACTTGCAGTGGAAAAATTTGTCAGTTCTGAAGCTAGACGTTCGTTCACTGGCTTTAACAAATCATGTGAAAAGGTATGCTTTGCTTCAGATAAGCATTAGATATAATACTGGCATAGTGATGCTGTCCTGTCTTGCAAAAAACCCTAATTATTTGTTTAAGTGATGGTCATATACTTTATGACGGTTGGAAAGGGGGTCACGTTAAGTCTTGGGAAGTGTTACAAAGGTAGAAGGTTAAGGTTAAAGGACTTGAACTTTGACAGGAACAATACTGACTGCCAAATGCTTAATACCAGGCAGTTGCTTAAAAAAAATTATATAGACAAGGACTTGCTTTTACCTGAAAATTTAGATTTTCAAATTTTACAGTATTTCAGTCATTTGAGTAGTAAGTCAAACGACCTCTCATAGAATTATCAACAAGATGAGAAATTGCATGGGTTACACATTCTGCCTGTCGCAGACATGAAAGAATTTTAAAATGTCTTGGGTCGCTCTCAGCAGGCTGTTAATTCAAAGGTATTATTTACCTGTCTATTTTAGTCTGTCACTCTAATATCTTAATATTTCTGAAATTGCCTTTTGAATCTAATGAAAAGGAGTGGTTATGGCTCCAATGTAATTGAGACTGTCAAGGAAATAGGTGGAATTTTTACAGCACTATGAGACTTGATGGTATGTGACAGAGGATCATTCACTTCACTGGTCCATGGTAATGGGAGACTGATGTCTCTTTAAACTCCCTGTTAATAAATATAAGCCTGATTTTTTTTTTTTTTTTTCTTCTTTGCAAGGTTGTGGGTCTTTCTTAAATCGTCATTAACATATACTAAAATAAAAAGCACTTCTTTCATGTTCCAAAAATATCCCGTAACCCTAAAGCATCTTCTAGACTTCTGGGTTGTACAGGTTGTGAGTTTATCTCACACTTGTGGTTTGACATGTCCCTTCTGTTCCTACAGTAATTCAAAGAAGGAATGACTGTGCAGTGTTGGTCACAGAGAAATCTTTACACAGGAAAAAAAAAAATAGCAGCAGATGAGTAAAATGTACCGAGGAAGCATCAGAAGAACTGATGGCCAGTTGCCTTGTATACAACGACAAGGAAGCTGCCGTTAATGTAGTTGGGCTCTTTACCACTATTGTCAAAATATATAAAGGATTATCTTCAGTTTGAGTTGCCATTATGAGAAAAAGCTGTTTTGGTGTATTCAGTAGAGGAGGAATTGAGACGTCTCTGGTTAGTGTTTACTTTGGCCATTGTTAAGTGTTGGTTTTGGGAATTATTAACCTTATAAGCTTAATATATATTTTAAGTAATATTTTAAAGTTCTGTGATTCTAATATCCATTCCCATGCAAGACAGATAAATAAAAATATTGTTGTCTAAAATAATTTCTGGTAAAGGGAATGGAAGAGAGAGTGGCAACTAAGAAGCATTCTGAGTTGCAATACTGTATTCTGTATTATTGTAATAAATATTTGCATTATAATAAGGAATGGATAGGATATAAGTTGAAACTTGAAAGGTCAGTAAGTAAGATTTGCCTCTTCCAGGTAAAAACCTTGATGAATGTTTACAGATTTATCGTTGCTACAGAATTTGGGGAGATGAATATAAATAGCAGTATTTTATAAAACTAGAGGGTACTGTGAGCCTCATACAACAAATATATCAAAGTCCTGAGGCTTACTACTTAACCAACAGATACAACTATTTCCCTTGGTGGTAGCAGAGAATGCTGGAGTGTAGTTACTTTGGAATGAAGTACTGTATTTCAAATATTTGTTGCAGACTTTGGTTTGAATACTCTTCTGATTTTTTCATATGCTGGCAAACAGCCAAACATGATAGTGGTGAAAAAAATGAATGGCTGAAATATGATAGATTTAGTCTGGAAGATGAGTTATTGAGATATTAATTGAGATGAGGTGCGGTGCTGGTTCACAGTGATCATTGTGTAGCTTTATTGGAGTAATGAGGCAAAAAGGAGCTTAGTCACCGTTTTTTGTTGTTTTGCTTTGTCCCTGTCCCGCCACGCCAGCGAGAGGGTGGTAGGAAGGATGAGAGGTGTGAGGGAAAGCTGATAGTGAAACTTAAGATGTTGGGGATGATTATTGCAGGAAACTAGGTATATATCTAGAGGATATGACCAGAGACTTTATTAACCTACTTTGCTATGGAGGTGCAAAAATATTCTAGGGACTGTGCCAAGGCCTGGAGGCGTGTTGGACATGGAGAAGAAGGTTTCTCATTTGGGTTTTCCTTGGTTGGCTAGTGGGAATGGGAATAGAGGTCAGTGAATTGGGCCAGGAATGTCGTGGTTCATGTAGTTGCGGTATACACTTTAAAAATAAAGAAGAAAGAAGTACGAAAATACATGGACATTTATATGTTTATTGGGCATGTTATTTATTTATGAACATCACAGACCTTACAGACCTTACAGAGCCATTGACTAAAAAAAAAAAAAGAATTGCTTTTATGGAATTAAAAAATATATCCAAATAAATGTCCTGTATAGTGTAATAACTTACTTTAGCTGTGGTTCATGTAGGCAGTTCAGAAGTAAATAAAAAGGTCTCAAGCATAGCCAGAAAATTTTGTGTAAATGGGGAAATACATTTGATTTGGAAAGCAATTTCAATTTTAAGCTTCCATGAAGGAAGACAAATTAAACATTTTTAAAGATATTAACCATAACAGTATCCCTTTAATTTTCTGTCCTTTCTTTTAAGGAAGATACTCTGAATCAATTTTTGTTCAAGGAGATAGATTTCTTGCAGTAATCAGTTTTGCTTTTAGCTCTGATTTTTAAAGAATAAGTGATAATGGCGCACATGCTTGAGAGTGTGATTAGAACACAACATTAAAAGGCTTTTTAGGACATCTATGGTTGAAAAAGGAGCTCTGGAGAGGTTTGCATTTGGCAGCTGAGCAAGACGTGAATAAAGCTTACCTTTGAAGCGTGGTATGAAGAACAAGTCGTTTAACCCTTTCACAAAAAATACCTTTTAGTGAAAGTTAAATCTAGGTGTTTTCTTCAGGCTCATCTGAAAGTTACAGATGAGCTTATATTCAGTCTGTTAGCTTATATTCAGTCTTTTCTTTCCCTGAATGAATCCTCTACCTCTAAAAAGACCACCTGTCAAGAATATGTATTAGAAAGACTTGGCTATTTGGAGTAACTTACAGTACATTTTTTTTGGAATGCCTTTGAGTATTTTTTTATTACCTTACAGTATTCCATGGAGTATGTTGAGAAAACTTAATGAAATGTTGAGAATGCACATTGGTAGTAAGTTAATTAAATTGTCTTTTTTGATAATTTTAAGGAACTTATTTTCTGTTCGGTGTCTTTAAAACACACACAAACCGTTGTTCAAACACAAATTCCTGGATGTAAAACCTACTTTACTTGCCTAAATTTTAGGAAAATATTTAGCTGGTAGAATATATTTTTGTAGGTTCCAGATGTCTAAACGTGTAAGAAGTTTTTACTTTTGTCTGTGAACACCTTCACCCAACTTTTATCAATCCATATCAGTCTGCAAATGACTTCTTGTCTGTTTAATATCAAGTGATCTGTTGTGTGAATGAGCACTGAAACTGATGCAGAACTCCTGAAGCTGACCTCCAAAGGTGGGTAAAACAGGGGAGAACTATTTGTCAATGAACTGTCACTTCTGGGTGGAGTGTACTACTCTTTAGTCTTAATGCAAGCTGATGGGACACTTTGGACTTTAGGCAGGCAACAAAACTTGAAACAAAATGGACATCTGGACGGAAAATTCTCAGCACCTCCCCCAGTGGTGCTGAAAGAGTTATGGGAGTTCCCAACCAGCCCTACGAATTCAGCATACAGACCTGTATTAACTTGTAATGTGGCCAAAAATACCCCAAAACCAGATAAACGACCTCTTTTACCCCTCTACCATTTATATAAAACTCAGCAAATGCTAACTGTTAGTGAAGACGTCCTAACAAAAACTAGTAGAATCACAAATATTGAACAGCCAGTGCAATGCTGCTTCCTCCCAGAGAGTGGTCTGCGTTTGAACTGTAGCATCTTGCCTTCAGTTGCCACTCGCAGTGGTTTCAGGAGAGAAACGAAGCATTTCCACAGTATAGAGACTTTACTAGATTACGTCCACAGGGAGATGCTTTAAGTCTGGTGTTGTTCTTAGTGTGATTTTAATTTTTCTGGAGCTTTGGCTAGCTTTTGTTTTACTTGATCCGTACCAAGACACAGCTCATGCTTCCTATGTTAGTTAGAATGTGTCGCTTCAGTTTTAAATGAGATATTTTCCCCAAGCATGGAACAGGCTTACCTGTAGGTAAGGAGCGGGTAAGAGGTGAGCTGAGGAAGAGGAGGGATACTGAAATTTATTAAAACAATCAGGAGACTGATTTACTCGAAAAGGGAATTGGAAATAGATTTTTCAAAAGTGTTTGCTATCCCCATTCATAAATCAATCACAATGCATTTTGTTTTGCTTGAGTAGCTTGAGTAAATAACAGCTTCCAAAATATTTTTCTTCTTTCCTGTACTTTTTTTTGTTTACCTGTGAAGACTGCTGCACATCTCACCCTTTGCTTCTTTAAACTTCTAATATCTTCATTTTGTTAGCTGAAAGTTAACTCTGAGACATTCTCAACACCTCCAGTAACATATTATACTAGTTAAAAATGGTATAACTAGCCAGACGTACTCTCAAATTTTAATTAATACAGTGAACATTGACCTGTAAATGAATAACTAATAGTAAATACCTCTCTATAGAGTAAACATATCCTTTTGTTTCTTCCTCTGCTTTTTACCCTGACTTGGTTTAAATTAGACCAATCCCTTCAACATACATACTATTACTTGTTTTATCTGTAACTGTGTAGCGCAGGCTGGGCTCGATTTTGAGTGGGTCTTTACAGTACTACTTAAGATCAGAGGAGGAAAAATACACAACAAAAAAGCAAGCAAACAAACAAAACAACAAAAAAACCAAAGAGGTGGCTGTTAGATATGCCACTTCACTACATCCATGTTTTTGAGAAAAAAAGGTTTTGTATCATACAGTTAACCATTTAAATTCCTTTTACTTAGTTGTAGGGGCAGAGTATACCATTACCAAAAGTCAGTAATGCAAGCTGCTTCCTTAGGTTGCAAAGGTTATTTTGTAAGAGTAAAATATACATCCGAGAGAGGGCAGTGGGTGTTGTGTCTTCCAGTGGTAGCGATGCTGTTTCATCCTCCAGTGGATCTGTTGAGCTCTTACCTTTGACTGTCATTGCACTGTCTGCATAGTTCCTTATTACTTTTACACTGACTGGTCTTGGATGTCTGTGTCTCAAAGTTAAATCTAAGTGGAATCAAAGTTTTGCTCACTAGTATCTCCTCAGCTATCTTTTTCAGTTTGCTTTCATATCGTATCTCTCAAAGATTTTTCTTTTTACCCACTGTTAATATTTCATTTTAGCATCTTTGAAGTATTGTCAGCTGGAGACTGCTGCAAAGCAATAGTGACCTGAAAATCCTTAACAGCACATCCATTTCTTAAATGCCTTAAAAAATAACAGCTGTTCTTTTTGATAATGTCTTTTAACAATGAAACCTTTTTCTTATTTTTCCATGCTTGTGTGCTAAAAATTCTGCTATCAGTACCAACTTTCACTCAGTGTATTCTTTCAAACTCTGTTAGAAACAGGTTAATCTTCTGTGCTGCAGCTACTGGGGGCTCTTTATAGGCAATGATTTGCAGCAGGATCTTAACGAGATTTTGTGCAAACTTTTTAAGTCCATGAACTGCTGGTGAAAATACATGGTCGCACTTCATAAGTGTCAGTGTTTGTGTTACGTGTGTCTGTCTTGTGGGCCCTGAGTAGCTACTTAGGGTAAGCAGATATTTAATATAGCTTGCAGGCAGGATAATAAGAAATTATGTCATTTATCCCTAGACTTGTGTCTCTGGCCACTGCATGAGTACAAGATCCACTTTTTGTCAGTGTCTTTCTTCACTCCAGTGGGTAGTCATCCTCAGATTTGGTGTACTTCTCTAACTTCTGCTTCTTCTTCAGCATTGATGATGCTATGACTGTCTTATCTGTTGATTTCCGTTTGTTTATCCTTCCTTAGTGGTGACGGGCCTCATGCTGTAAGTTTAAAATAGCCTCCCAGAGAGCTCTGGTCACTGCAATAAAGTGAAGAAGACTGGACACTGCACTACTGTAATAGTTTCCTCCTTGTAACTTATCTGTGTGTGGCTTTTCCTTTAAAAATTATAGCTAAAATGATTATGAATATCTCCTTTAAATGAGATTGTATCAGCTTTTGCATCGCTTAAACAATGCATGTACAGCCAGAGGGTAAACCACATTATAATACCATGCTAATTGCGTGAGTGTGTATGCTGAAATTCTCTTGTTGTGAAAAATCCAACAAAAACAAAACCTAACTCTCTTCTAATGATACCACCCAATTAGCCTCGTCTCCTGTTTCTCACTGCAAGGGAAATCTAAGTCACTCCACTAATAGGACAGGATTTAATGTGGTTTGTAACATGTAGCACTGACTCTCAATTCAGACTTGGCAGACGGGGAGAAAAGGCTCATGTAAAAAAAATTAGGGTCCTTTAATCAGCAAGCTTTGGTTATCTACAAGCGAGGCTTCGTTTTAAGCTGGTTCTCTGCAGTTAACTGGTAGGGTGAGGCATTTCTAGAGAAACAGTTCATGTGTTATCTAAGAGCCCTCTAAAAGAGATTAATCCCATCTATCCCTCTCCTTATTGACTAGACAGAGCCAGTCTGACTGACTTAGATCATATTTGACATATGCTTAAGCTGTCATTGTGACTGAAAAAGCAGTCTGTCTTCCCCTTTGTCTCAGCCACTTATTTTCCTGCTTTCTGCTTCATTGTGCCAGCACAGCTGTTTGCACGGCCACACGGTGAGCCGGATCTGGGAGCCCAGCAACAACCATTAGCCAGGTTAAGCATGCCACACTTAGAGCCTTAGATTGGAAAACTGACTTTTAGGCTACTAAAGTTAGACAAAATGATTTAGCATTTGAATAATTTAACTGCCATTAAGAATTGTCACAAAGCTTTAAAATGTATTTTTTATGCGTTGGTGAACAGCACTGCTGGCCGTCAGGAACCATTTTGGAAGATGAACTCTTCAGTCTGTGATTGGAGAAAATACTTCTGTTTATTAGGCAAGGTTACTGGAGAATCTAGAACATTACCTTCATCCTGTCTCACTTGTGTTTGAGTGTTTATAATAGTAGAATGGTTAAAGCAGCTACTTTACTTTCCTTAAAAACTCAGTATATGTGTATAAATTTCATTTTTATTCTTCAATAAGAAATCTATTGTTAAATGTGCATACATATATTGTTTTGTTTTCTTAATGATTCACACATTATGTGCATGCTTTCCTCACCTCTCCCCTCTGCTACCTAATAGTCCATTAAACGTTGTTGATCAGGTTTTGTCGTGTTTTGGTAGGGCTCATTGCCTGTTGATAATTCTACAGAGAACAGATATACTGGATCTGATGGCCTATTCCTGTGTGTAAACTTTATGTAGCCAACTAAACATTTCCCAGATAAGTGATTTGATAACTGCACACCCTGTCCCTGCCCTTTCACTTCAGTCTTGGGAATCTTTTGGTTTTGTGAACTTTTCTAAAGGATTTTTTATTTCATCCCATGCTCAAATATATTTTGAGATATGCCAAGTTGTGATTGATTGCAATACTGTGTACTGAAAAAGTGGTATATTGGGTATCACATACCCTTGAATGTGAGCTGTATTATTTGTTTAAAAGTGGTATATCAAATGTGCTTGGGTGAGCAGCTGAAATGCTTGTGGGACCAGATTTGCTATATATCGTAGAGTAAGGCTTTCTGGAAAAAGTCTGCATGATTAGAAGTCAAGCAACTGAGGAAAAAGGTTCACTGACTAATAAAAACTTGGAAAGTAATCCTGTTAAGTCCCCTCCTTCTGATAAGTCCTGGTGTAAATTTATAGGTATTCCCTCTAAACATAAGGGAAGGTTCGCTTCCCTCTTAGAACAAACTCCATCAGCAGTTTCCCACACCGCCCCTGAGAACATTCTTTCATTATCTTGTTTCTGTGTAATAATTGCCATGGAGTAGTCACAAACTTGTTTTTCTACCAGTTGAAACTATAGAACAATGTGTATGCGTTGACCTGGATTCAGAAAGAGAAAAAGTTACTGTTAGCATAGTCTCCACCTTGAAAATTTGCCGTCCACACAGTAGAGAGTTGCTAAAGACTTATAATGTGTAATTGAAAAGGCTAAATGCCTGCAAGGATTCTTTGAGATAAGAATTGTCTTCGAAAACATTTTAACTAGAGGTCTGGATTGTATCATTAATCCTTTCTGTAGTTCTATTACTCTTTAAAATTTTATTATTTCTGGAGTGATTACCCTGCAATGTAAATAGAAGCTACAGTTTTTGTAAAGTACCTTTTTTCTTGATACGTTTTATGTCAGAGTCTTTTTGAAACTTTTTATATAGTTCTTAAATATAATAAGACATATATATTTATATTATGTATAATCAGCAAGAAAAAAAAAGTTTTCTGACAGATAGAGGAATGGCCCTTCTACATAGGGCACTAAGCTGCAATTCAGGAGATGCAATCCCCATTTCTGGCTCTGTCCATAAGCTCCCAGCATGACCAAGGGCCTAGTTTCCTGCTGTACCTAATCTGGTGTAATTGTGAACTGCTACCAAAAAATGGCACCGTCTTGCACTTTGCCCCAGCCGTGTGCTTGCACAGCTTCCCCTCTGTCACATCTAGGGATCGTGTGGCTTTGGGATGACTTCATCCCGCTTGCTGCATGTTTAATGCCGAATCCATGACCTTTAAAGGTCTCTTCCAACCCAAACTGTTCTATGATTCTATGATCTGTCTGCACAGGATTGCTGTGCTGAACTGACTCACCTTGTGGGCAGCTGTTGACTATCTCCAATGCCAGCAGGAGGGCAAGAACCAGCAAGGGGTGGGAGCAGGACCCCTCTTCCTGCAGCAGCTTGCAGTTATACAAGATAGCGTAGTGTGAAATCACACCGTCAGTAAATCACTTGGACAAGTACGTCCTTATCTAACTTGCCTGTTGAAAGGATAAAAATCTTTTACTTGGGATAGTACTGTTGTATCTGTGATGGTTTGGAGACACAGGCAGAGCAAGGGCTCCTGTGCCTGAAAGCTTGTCTACTTCTTCACACTGGTTTGCTCTGGTGAAACAAAAGTACTGATTGCTTTAGCGAAAAATGTTACCTGCAAAGTCAGCTTGGTCATTAGTGACACAGTACTGAATTACTGCTGTAGAGAAAGGTATAAACGTTCTGGTAGATTTTACTATCTTTTAAAGAAAAGATAAAACAAAACAAAAAATATAGTTGTTCTTGTTGTATAATAGGCAGCTTTAGATTTATTAGTGAATACAGGACTAGATATGGAAGAATTAAACAGGATGGACTGTAAGTGCCTTGTAGCCTTTAGTCCAGAACACATATAATACATTCTGGTTAGGTATAGAAAGTTTAGCTTTCAACTTGATTGCAGATTTGATGAAGGATTTTGTAAAATTTTGGTGTCTGAAAAAAATGCGCAATATTTCAAGAGGAACATTTCAGTCTTGTGTTAAGCATTCAAATATATGTGTGTTTGATTTTTTTTTTTTTTTTACATGAGCCAAAGGCTGAAATAAGACAAATTGTCTTATTTACCTGTATCTTAATCTCTTTACTTTCATATTTGTATTTCTTTTCCCTCTTTTTGACTACAGGGATCATTTTCGTCATGTTTATAAAAAGGGAGAAATGACAAAACTGATGCTACAGAGAAAACAAACTGTTCAAAGTAACAGCATGTTATCAAATTCTTGAGAAATCAAGGATAAAGAAATAACCTTCTGTAATATTTTGGCTATAGTAGTCTTGGTGTTACCTGTACCAGTAGATGATACGGCTACAACAAATAGTTGTTGCAGTTGGTCACCATTTTTTAAGTGGCTGAATCATGAAGTCAATTAGTTTAAGTGGAAATTAATATAAATGTTTACTTTCTTACATTCCTCTTAAGTACTAAAAACTTGGTAAGCTAACAGGGAGAGCATCTTCCAACAAACTTTTTCAAATTTTGCAAAATGTATTGTTTGATAATTTTTACAACTTAATATTCTACCATTATTATGTAGGTAAAGTGTGAGTGACAAGGGGAGAGAACTGGGTGCTGTTAAGAGCCACGAGCAAGAGGAGGAGGTTGTGGCACTGGTTGTATTAAAGAACACATAGCGAGGCAGCCTGCTCCTCTAACGGTAACCAGACTGCTGGTGTGAGCGCAAGTTAATTGTACTGAAAGACCTGTAATTGCTGTGAAAGCAAAACGTGTGACTTGGTTCAAGAGTAGTTTTTGGCAGTGGGTTTATACAGTATAATAAAGAATCCTAAATGACTGGGTGTTCTCACAAACATCTGGAATCATATAATTCTCAGAGGCATGATTAAAGCCAAATTAGATATTCCTTGATATTTTCCTCCCCTCCAAATTATATTTATTAACTTATTTTTTGCTCCATACCTATATATAATTTTTTGCTAAGTTATTTTTGGTTTAAATCTCGGTCTCTTATCTCTTTATCCCCAGCTACAGTTGATGCTTAATAAGTGGAACCTTTGCAGACTTCAGTAGTAGCTTGAAAGCGCGCCCCATTGACTCTGTGCTGAGTGATGGATAGATTCCCTGCCTGCTGCTCACTTTACTGCTAGATTCACCTAGGGTGTAATATCCTAACAAAGCAGAGGAGGGAATTGAAATGTGTTCTTCTGAGAACAGCAGTAAGTAAAGCTGCCTTTCTAGTTGTTCTCTCAATTAGCTCCTAGGAGATTTTCATGCTTTTCTAGTTTCTCTTGGGGATATGTGACCTGATAGCATATTGCTATAAATAATTTTTTTACTGGTATCAAAGTAGCTACTGTACACAAACACAAAGCAACATTTTCAGCATCTTTATTGGATGCTGTAAATACCAGTTTTTCAGACAGGCTTTTTTCTTTCTTTCTCTCCTTTTTCTGTTCTTTGGAATACAGTCCTGACATTTCTGATCTTCAGAACTTTGATTGTTAGTTTTGTGCTGCCCCTTGAAGTGAAATTGCTAGTGAGTGGTATAAAGCTCACAAGCTAAGGCAAGGGGGTGAGGAGCAGTGTGAAATTGTTGCAGCTATGGGGGAAAGAGGAGAGGAATTGCTTTCAAGCTGGATATTGCCAGTGATCATTACTCGTTTGTAGAAGTGGGTTATTTAAAAGAAGAAAGAAACTGGCCTTAAGTGTATATGCCACAGCAACCCCATTTAACTCATTCCTTTATCAGAGCAACAACAGGAGCACCAGGAAAAGACTATTCACCTAAACTAATTTTTGCTGTATGGAAGCATTTGAAAAAACAGAGCAGAGCAGACACATCAGGCCTTGCTTACACAGCTGTGATGAAGTTTAACAGTTCTGCAATACATTTAGCTCTTTTTGTTTATTGAAATGGGTCCTGCAACTAGTAAAAATGAGCATCAACGAATCTGTGGTAGCTATCAATATAAATTGATAATCAATATTATTTGATTAAAGACCAACCATTTTATCAAATCTTTCACGCTCACTAATGAGGCTGCGTGACAGCTACATCCATGGGAGAAGTGTAAGAATTAGTAGGACACTGATGTTCACTGGTATCAGTTGCCTGATTATGTTCTGACTTACCAGAATTTAGTATTCCTAGATAACTGTCATTGTGGGTACTGAACTAAAGAGCCGTGGTACTTTGAGGTACAAAGCGCCATCAGTTTTCTCAAGTGAGGCTCAGCAACAGAAGAGGCTTGGGAATCAGTACTCAAAAGTTTTAAGTATATACCTTCAGTCAGAGAGAAAAAGATGGATATCCATTGCATATTTTTGGGGGTAGTGGTTGAAAGGATTTTTAGGCATACAGCAATTACTTTCATATCCATATAATCTTTCTAAGATTTTAAATTTTTTTTTATAAAGGTATTAGGAAGGAGGTTACACAAAGTACAGGCTTAATATTGATAGGAAAAAAAAAGGTTTTGCAGTTTGTATTACTGTTCATGTGTAATTAACATTGATTTATGAGAACTTTAATTTAGGCAACTATGAACTGCCTCATGACTTTCTGCAGAGCAGATAAAAACTTGCTCAACTGTAGATGGTCAACATTCACATCCTAAAATTTATTTTCAATCTGAACTAGTTTTTGTAAAAGCTGACTGTTGGATTTTTGTGTTTGTATGCAACTAGCATATTTTTGTAGCAGTACAGTTGAAGAAAGTGAGTGTTTCAAATCCATCAAACCCTATTTTAGGCATCTTTTTACAATGATCTCCACTTCAAACTTTCTGGTTTTCGTTTGTCTATTGGATCTCCAGAGATGAATTTGTGTCTTAGATTCAGATTTTTAACTTTGAATGTATTACTTTCACAGTCTTGACCCATATCGCCACCATTGTTGCTGGTAACACAGCTCATAGGCAACTGGAAGCAGTAGAAGGTGTGCATTTGGCTGCTGTTTGAACACGTGGATGCCATTTGATTTAGGTGATGAGGCCAGACTGCTTACTTTAAACAGTTGTTATGGCTTACTTTAAAAATTGTCACAGGCACAACTACAGAGGCAGTGTAATTGAAAATCAGTGAATGCAAGTAACTTTGTATTTAATGCTATTCTGTATTTTACCATTTCCATAATTTCAGACAGTGTGAGAGGGGTACTTGTGTTCAGACTTTGCCTGAAAATGTTTTGGGTTACTACTCTAAAATTGAATTCTGTTATTCTATTTTAATATTTTATTAGAATTGGGAGTGACTATTTTAATCTAGAATTCAATTAAAAGGACACCTTTTGAGGTCTTCTGGTAATTTTGTGTGGAGGTATGGCACTATCTGAAGAGTATACATGAGTGTAGGTTATTGGTTTTAATAGTTTGATTTTTAGACTAATAAAATGAGAATCTTAGCGGTTTTTTCTTTAAATTTAATTTTATTAGATAGGACTATGTAAATAGATATGTTACTGTAAAATCAGATGTTTGTTTAGTATATGCATTAAAAGCACACTGTACATAATATTTAAATAATTTATGTGAAGTTTAGTTTGACAAGTAACTGGTCATTAAGACGAAGAGACGTTTCGAACAGGGTCATTTTCACTGGAGATCGCAGAAGCTGCCTTCAGAGCTGTTCGTTATCTATACAGCCTGAGATTCATTAGCTCATACAGATGGGATAACCCGTGTGTTGCAGAACCAGAAGAGCTCAGCCCAGCAAGCCTTTCAGCAACAAAGAAATAAAAGCATTCCTCTGTAACAGGCTTCAGCACTTATCTCTGTTCTCTGGTACTGTTTGTGCTGAACCAAAGCAGCTGCTACCCTGAGTTAAGAGAGAACAAACTCAACATGGCGTGAAATTACTGCACTTCCATTCACATTCATTAGAGTTATATTGTTACCAGCTACAAGCATGACTGGTCTTTGCATGAATAATAACAAGAAATGCTACTTTGTGAGTTTTACCTTAAAACATTAAGAAGACACAATGCAAACTTTGAAACCATGTGTATTATGGGCCATCTAATAATATATATTATTGCATTTTTCTTGTCAATTGCTGGAATAATGTTTATATTTATAAGATTTGGAAAAAGGAGATAGGTAGTTTCTAAACGGAAATATGGTTAAAAGGTGGCTATTAAAAATAACTCCAAAAGGTCTTGAGTGTCGATTCCCAAAGCTGTGTTGCTGCTACTAAAACATGCAGCCTCTGAGATGTTTGTCATGGGGGAGGAGAACCGGTATCCAAATCCTCAAGTACCAAACAGATGATTCCCCCTTGCTCAATTAGAAATGAACAAGCAAGCAAGTGGAAACTTGTTTTGGTATTTACTCCTCTTCCAGCAGATCAGTTTCATCCTGCCTACTGACAGGTTGAATTTCAGAAACAACTCTGTCACCTGCCTTAAATTCAGTGTCGTCTTGTTGGTGCTGCTGCAACAGTGAGACCTGAACATGGCTAAAAATCCGCTGTGCGCGTAGTTGTAGTGGGCCTGCTTTTTATCTCCGTGCACTCAAATCTGTGGTGCATTTTGTCTAAAAAGCCTTCGGGACATTAAGAATAAGGAAACACCTGAAGAGCAGAGAAGATTCTAATACATGCTTTGTCAATCCAGCAGTGTAGAATTTTCTTCAACAGGTGTTGTTATGGTCTTTTGGTTCTTATTAGTCTTTAAGTCCAAAACCAAAGCCAAACTGTTCTTGCTCTTTTTTTTGATAATGGTGTTTTTATTGATTGATTAATTGCATGTTGTTCAAGCACTTTTTCAATTTCTTGTATCTGTCTCACGTAGATATGTGAATTGTATTGCACGTCTGACCTGTTTATGAAATTTTAATATGTCAAAAATACCTAAAATTTCAAAGCTGATTCTGATATGTTGAGTTATTTGCTCGTTAACATTCACAAAATGGGTTATTCTTCTATGACTAATCAGAATGGTGTCCTTCTGTTGCAATAGTACTCAAATTCAGAAGCTGATTGCTATAGATACAGCCTAAAATACAACTAGGAGCTTAAAAAGCTTGTAAGCTTGTGAAGCTTACAATCTCCAGAACAAGAGGAAGAGTGTTTAAAAAACCACATGCTATCTGCAACTAGTTTTATGGAAATTGACTTCCTCTTGCTGTAAGCAGTCAAGGTGGTGCCCAAGTTTCAGATGACAGATTTTTATCAATCATGGAAGGTTGCATTACTTGTTTGCATGTCTGTCTTCAAAAATGATGTTGTCTGTGACTGCTGATTGGTTTAGGTCTGTCCATTGCAGGTTCTATTAAGCTTGTGTAATTTGAGGTAAAAAGCAAACAAAAAACCTATTAAATCTGTGAAGCTGGAGCTAATTTCTTCAACAAAGGAAACCTACAGACAAATTGCCATTGTTTTTTGCTTTATGCTCTTTTTGTGTTGTACAACCCCTGCACATGATCAATGAAGACTTTTTAGTCTTTCTTTAGAGAAAGTTATAGATGTTTACTGCGCTAGTTTATTACAGATAATAGAAATGATAGAAGTAGATGTGAACTCTCTCAAATAAGCTGTCTGGATCTTAAGCATTGTTTTATTCTGTCTTAAAGAAATTGAAGCAATTTTAGAGAATTAATTTGTTTACGGTGTAAAATAGGAATTCTGTCTATTTAAAGAAAATTCTTTTGTTGTAGTTACGTTTTTTAGATATGTTTCTAAGGAAAAATAATGAAACAAACCCACATATTTAATTTTCTTCACCTTATTCAAAAAGAATTGTAGAGCGTGCTCTAAATATGCTGTAATATAGCATAAAATAAATTTTGAAGGTTTTAAATCAAATATTTTTCATAGCCAAGATAGCTATTTAACTATTGTGTTAACTGTACTGTTGAATATAACATAGCTGAGGAAGGTGCATGTGGTCTGCCTAGATATTAACAGTCATTGTGGGGAAATTTCATGTTGTCAAAGGTCTCAGGTCTTGCATCTGTGTGATACTTTAGTGCATCATCATTGCAATCCACTAGTGGGATTTCTTCCATAGCTGTGAATATCCTCTTGATAGCAGTGTTTTGGTGTGTGTGTGCAGTGGTCAGCAATAGTGTCAAAACTCCAAAGGGAAAAATTAGTAATTCAGTAGCAACTGCAGTGTAATCAGTGAGGATTTTTATGAATAAAATTTTACAACTTTGTTTTTGTAGCAAGAATATATCTATTTAATTCCCAGGAATCAGCAGCTTTTAAGTTTTCTTCTATATGTTAGAGGTTTGGTGGCGTGCTTTTTGCCTTTTTTTTTTTTTTAAAAAAACTTGGTGGGGGCCAGAAGTGCTGTCTCATAAAGAGAGAAGAATACCACTAATTAGCTGATCAGTGGTGCTTGACCTTGGGAGCAATGGGAGCTCTCAGCTCATGCTGGGATCAAATTTATATGAATTTGTGAGCTACCGCCTGGTACCGGCCCTGCTGTGTGTCATTCAGAATCTGCCTCTGCTATAATCCCAAAGCTACGGGCCAGCCTGAAATGTCACCTACTCATGATAATAGTACCTTGTTTTGCACTCACTGAGGTTAACCATCATCTGTGAATGAAGTTACTCTACAGTGGAGGGAGGATATTTCAGTCTGGCCCATGGTGAGTGCTGAGTTGCATTAACAGTGGATTTTCTGTAGCTCTTCCAGTTTGCATTCCCTTTCTTTCCAATTTAGGCTAGAGGCAAGAGGCGAACGTCCTGAAGAAAATGGGAAACGTATTGTGAATTACAAGACCTTTTCAGATTCTTTTCAACTCTGTGTTTCCCACCATAGAAGTAGTCTAGTATCAACTTTCCTGAGTCCCCCTCTGCCCCTTATTTAAAATATAAATATGCAGAGGCTATTAACAAGTGTTCTAGTTCTCCTTTGACTCCCAACCACTAGTATTAGTGGCTACTTCTGACTTTTTGGATTGATTGAATTGTTTTGTATTTTGAAGTCAGATGTGGTTGGAGATAAGGCAGATATTTGATTACCCCATTCTAATTTTTTATTTAAATACTTAAACCAACATGGACCTGAGACAAAAGAAGCAGCCCTTTGTGTCGTCTGTAGAAGAGTCATGTGATAGATAGAAAAGCCGGCAACTTCTTACGGACAAATGTAGTCATCATAGCTGGATGTAGATTCTTACGTGGTTATGGCATTGCACTGAGAAGAAAGTTATTTTGGCCATCCCAGTAAAAATATGCAGAAAAAAAAAGAAGGTTTCCTAACAACTGAAGATCTAGAAACCCTGTTTTGTAGTGAGATTTGAGAAGCCTCACCTTAAAAACCGTGTTTGGGAATTGAGGTACCATAATCTCCTTGCTCTAGTTTTATGGTTCTCATTATAAAATTCTATTTTCAGAATCTAATTACTTTAAATTAAAATACTTGCCATGTGGAAAGCACCTTATAATTTCTGAACTACTATACTTGCATCCCATAAGCTCTATGGGAGAAAGACAGGTATCATGCCTGTTTTACATTTGTGGAAACTTAGATACCATGTGCTGTTGCTTCTCCAGATGTAAAGTGTTTTAGTGATAGATCAAGTAATAGTCTTACACTTGCCAGTGTTCTGTCAGAATGGGATTATTAAATTTTTTGCCCTCTTAGGAGAGGAAGAAGAGAGCAGTAGACCTGAAAAAATCAGAGCTGTGTAACTGAGAAAATGTTTTACTCTTCATAAGGTCTTTTTTGGGAGCTGAAGGAGATGTTTATCATCACGTCTGCTCCTCTGCTCAAGGTGTTGATCTAACTTTGAGCTACAGTGCATGCCAGTGTCAGGCAGTATATGCACTGATGTACATGTGTCCAGCTGCTTAACAGCTACCGAGCTTGACTGAGTATGTGTATATGTACTCTAATCAAAGAACGATCACGCTACACTTAATACAGCGTCTATAGCACAGTGCCCTTTGCTTAATACTTTTTTCCCTAGAAGTGTCTTCTCATTGTTTTGACTCACCGTCTAAGTTGAGAATTATAAGAACTCTAAAATATTCTTTTCTGATTTAGAAAAATTGTCTAACAGTAGTATGTGATGTTCTACATCTTTTATTCTGTAGGTCAGTAACAGATCCACGAGATGGAAAGAGAGTTGCACTCAAAAAGATGCCCAACGTCTTCCAAAATTTGGTCTCTTGTAAAAGGGTCTTCCGGGAGTTGAAGATGTTGTGTTTTTTTAAGCATGACAATGTAAGTAAATTCAAAGTAATTTTCAAGTCTTTGATAAAGCCTAATTGTAAAATGGAGCTATCTATAACAGAAGTATTTTTTTCTTTTAAGTTATAGAATATCTAAAATGCTTTAAAAGCTCTCTAATTTTACGGTTATCAGATTTCCTGGAAACTCAGATATTACTGTTGCAAACACTATAAAAAATGAAATTATTAAGAATCTAAGGATATTCGTAATTTCCCTTCCAAAATGTTTGCAAATAGAGAGGCAATACACTTCCACCTAATCTTATTTTAGGCTTTAGATAAATGTCAATCTGCACCAAGCTATGCCAGCAGGAGATGCTTTCACTTCCAAGCTATTTCTTACTCCATCTTCCTCTCCCCTGTGTTTATTGCGCTCTCAGTTCTTCTAGCAGAGTGGGTGTGCAGGCACTCCCAAATCTGCTTTAGGTAAAATCAGCTAGGTTAAGTTAAAACATTTTTAAAAATTATTTGAATCGACCCATATGGTTGTGTCTGAAGTGAATAAAAAAAGTACTTACAGAAACTGTTCTACAAGTGCAACTGTGGGAATACTATCTTCTCCTAGTGGAATGGGATCAGGAAGTGGGTATCTGTTTCAGAACCTTATTTCATTGCTTTTCCTCCTGTTTTAAAGTTCTATCTTTTTTTTTATCTGAGGGTATCATATTCCAAGAAAGATTTTATTTGTGGTTAAGCACTGAATTCAGATAAGTGTTGTTAATGGGACACAAAAGAGGCGGACTGCCTTGCAAGCTTGTACCAGATTGCAGAGTCCCACCACTACTACTGTCACCAGTCCTTGGGAGATGGATTCTGGGACAAGATTTCTCTTAAACTGGTATCTTAAACTGCTCCTCACCAGGGTCTTCATTATGGAGAAAATTTTGTTGAGGACTATAAAATTAAATAAAAGCATCTCTGTAAGCAGTCAGAAGTTGAGCCTGATAACCACTGAAGTTTGTGTGCTTCACCTAACTGTCATAGATATTCCTAGGACAGGATCTAAAAGACTACACCAAGGTAGTATTTTTTCCTGTGAGAGGATGTAAATTCTGTGCTGCTGCTTTTCCACCTTTTTGCTTTGCACAGAGAGCTGAGCTTCTGATTCAGAATGTGAACAACTTTGTTTTTTGTAATTCCCATATGGAAGCAGTATATCACAGAACTCCTGAAGATGAAAGGAAGAACAAAATTGCTTTTGCATTTCTCTGCTAGAATGACTTCTTTCAAATATTTCATGGTTATATATATTTTTGAGATAAACCCATTTTTATTGGATAGATAAACCTATGCTTTTAAGCTACTACTTGAACAGCTGGAAAAAGTTTCTTGAATTAAAAAAAAAAAAAAAAGAGAGAGACCCTGAATGTACAGAATATCTGACTTGGTGGGCTATTCAATTCACGTATCTAATGGGATGGAATATTGGTCTGTCTGTGTGGGATAGAATAAAGCTAAGCTCTATAAGAAAGGTGCAGTCTGTCTTTTTGAAAGGGATTTGTTTTCGTTTGACTGGGATAGGTCTTGATCTTGTGTGGTGTTTCCTAGGTACTCTCTGCCCTCGACATACTCCAGCCTCCACACATTGACTATTTTGAAGAAATGTATCCTAAATATAAAATAGAGCATCTTAATTGAGGTAGGTGTAATTTCATTAGCTTAGAAACTGCAAGGAGTTGGTGGTATCTATGAAATAGAACTACAAAAACCTTGAACTTGTATCTGAACAGTTTTATTTAAAGAAGTGAATCTATACTATCAAGAACTCTTAGTTATTGTTAACATTGAAAGTGAAATGGTGCAGGATTGAACATGAAGCTTTGAACATGTAAGAGCCAGTAAATGCAGGGCATTGTGGTGTTTACCAACAGATGCTGCTGTGACTAATGGTGATTCCCCCAAATTATTTTTTTGAAAACTGTATCTAGTAATTAACTTCCTCTCGGTTATTAGTATCTTAAAATACTTCCTGGTGTTTTCAGAGTGTGCTACTGTCACATGCTTTGAAACCATGACTTTTCAGGGATGTTTCAGCAGACTAGTTGTGTTGTGGCTGTCCTTGTTCAGCCTCTATCTTGATCAAGAAAACAGATTTCACACAAATATACCTGCTGTTTAATGTGTCACTGATGCAAAGGTACCTGCTGTCTATGGGTAACTGTATTATAAAATTGAATTTTAGTATATAAATTGACATGAGAATGTCATGTTTTGTTTTGTGTTTTTCCTTTTTCAAACTTTGTTTGGGTTATCTTCTATTTTTGGGGCTGGGAATTTCTACATTCTTACATACTGAAAAGTATTTAAAAGCCTGGGCAGGCTCTTACTGACTGTAGTTGGAAGAGAAGTTCTGTGACTCGAAGCAGGTTGTTTTAGTACTTACTCTAGTTTTTAAATTGCTAGAAATTACTCTAATGCAATGAGTTAAGTACAGATTTTCATGGTACAGAAAGTATCTAGAAATATTGTGAGACTTAGAACAAAAAAATATTTTAAATAGGGGTAATTCTGTTCTCTGCAGAGACTTTACTAGCTACAGCCCAGGCATCATAACAAAGATTGTCTGCCTAGATTAATCCCACTGTCTGTTTTCTTCTTTACGCTATTTTAAAAATTTAACATGCTAAGATACAATTTTTGAGCATTTTTTCGCTGATAAAAATGAACTTGATAATTAGCGGTGAATGAGATAATTTGTTTGTATTTTATTTTTTATGTGTGTAGGAAAAAAGCTCTTCAGACTCCTGCCCATAACAGTTTTAAGATTATTTGCAGAGTTTTATGAACTGTTCAGATATTTTTACAACATGCTGTTAGTAACAAAATATCCTTTGTAGACTTCAGTAAAAGTGATATTGTAGAGAGCAGGTAATCAAATATCCTAACACATTGACATTTCCATTATCAAATTAGCATTTCAGTACAGGGATCTGCGATACACCTGAGGTCAGCTAATAGACTTCTGTGTTTTCTATGGAAAACCCCAAAAGCAAACACTGAAAATTAAACTCAGTGCTGAATTGTTGAAAGCAAATACTTGAATCATAGCATATTCAGTTATGTGTCATCTCATTATACTGCTGCTCCTTTTACAGCTTTGGTTGCATTGCCTTTCAAGTTTATAATTCACAACCAAATTGTGCAAATAAAAACTTCCTCCCAAAACCCAAATTGTTACCAAAAATCTCTTTGTAAATCAGGCACGGCATAGTGAAATGTCTGTTATAAGCTGCCAATCAATTTTCATCTAAAAATGTATGCGTATACATTCAGGAACATATATAAAGTGTTCTGATTGAGGATTTGAGTTTATTTTCTGAAATTATATAGTTTCATACAATTGTAATTGGGACCTGAGAGCTTTTTCTGTTACCTGGATGCATAGTAATAGTTAGGTTTAAAAAAATAATTCCGTGTCCCACAGAAGTCCACATCATGTGTTCTGCTTATCCTACAAGTAGCTTTATTATGTTGGTGTCAGTCTTCAGTGGAGCTGCTTGAGGTTTGAGTGCACCAGCTTGCTCGTATGGTTAGACTTTGGAAGGTTATTTTTTAATTACTGATCGGTATTAGCTGCTTTTTTGTATGACCCACTTTACAATTCAATTAATGGGTGGAAGATTGTAATTCTTTATTTTTAGATAAACTGAACTTTGTGAAATATGATTTGATCTATTTATAATACCTTGAATTGATTGGTGAAGAAAGTAGGTGTATTTTAAACTTGGTGATTTTAACCAAAGTACAGCATGCATTTACTGATTGGTTGAAAATATTGCTATAGTATACTAGAGCTTTTTCATATGAATATTAGATAAAGCTCTTAAATTTTGCTTTGATATTTCTTTCATGTGAACAGCATATGAGTAGTCTTCAAAAACTAGAGTTTGGTTATTTGCACTAGTTCAGTGCCCTCATTTTATAACAAGTCATGAGAGTTATGAATCAGATCTAGGTTAAGGATTACTCCTTCCGTGTAATTGTACAATCAAGAATATTTAAATGGGATAAGCTTATTTTTATGAGCTTAGCTACTGCCAAGTTTTGTATATAAACCCAGAAATGTTAGTTTCCTTCATGGCTAACTGATTTGAAGTCATTCTGACTAGTACTTTACAGGGCTGTCTTTTTTTTTTTAATTTGTTTGAATTTCTTGACTCTAATATTGGTAATAGAAGACTATTTGTTTTGTAGTCTTCTTTCTCCTTTCTGTTGAAATAATTGCAGTAAGTGCACTTATGATCCTTAAATTCATTAGGAGAATGAATGAATAGGTGTTTCAAATTTTATGCATGTTTTTAATTGCATGTGCTTCTGCTTACTGTAGTATAAGAAGAACTTATTTCAGATTCATTTTAAGAAGATCAGGTAACTATATTCCATCTTTGGGGAGCTTCTTTTGTTGATCAGCTAGTATAGTTCCTGAAGATATCATAGTGACGTTCCATTTTTACAATAAGGTATATTCATCAGTGATAAAAGTGTGAAGGAATTGAGTTGGTACTGCTTGATTTCCTTTATTCTTTCTAAGGAGTTGTAGTGCCCTTTTTGGGGAAAGAAAAAAAATTAGTAAAAGAACGACTAAAATGGTATGAATGATGTGTTGCAAATGAACTGGTAGAATTAGTTTCAATTATTCGATGTCTCATAGGTACTAGCAAGAATTGCAAAGTATATTTTCTAAAGAGAACTCATGATAAAACTGACTTAAAATTTTGATAGTAAATTAAAAGATTTCTTAGGAAACTGGTGATGAATAAAGGAATTTTAATCTAGTGAGATTTTTGTTTTAGAATGCAAATTCTTTGCAAAATCTTAGATTGAGATATAATTTGAATGTATAATGAGGTTTTAGATTGAAAATCTTTGTAAGCATTTAACATCTTATATGGGTATTGATATTTTTGCCAATATCACTTAGTGCAAAAATGAACAGATAATAGAGCATATATTATTCTGGGTGTCTGTCTTGAGACAATAAATGAAAAAGAGGTTGTTAGTGAATTTTAGGTTTTATATATTCATCATTAGGCTGAAGTTCAAGGCTTATCCCTGCAATCATCAACTTACCTTGGTGGAACAGAAGCATAATCCCTGATACACAAGCTTGGATGATGTTTTCATTCTGTTGTATGCCTGTTGTATTCCTAAGTGAACTGACCTAGCTTTAAAGCGTATCAGTTACAAAGGTACATAGTGACTCACAGATTTTGCTAGAGCATCTAAAAAGCATTTCATTACAATTAACATATCTGTTAATTCTTGATTGAACTGATTTGACTGTGTTACGTTTATGGTTGGACTTGATGATCTAAAGGTCTTTTCCAACCTAAATGATTCTATGATTCTACGATTTATAGCGCTCTTTTTTCTAATTACAGAATCTTCTGCAACTGATTGTAATACTGAATTCTGCAACTGGAGATACACAGACACTGTCTTTTAAGAACTATCCTAAGTTTCTATAGTAACTTTTTGAAAACTATTTCCATTAAAGTGAATATTAGAAGCAGCTGAAAAGACATAATTTTTGTCAGTCTTGTTATACTGACTTAGAAAGATTTTAATACTAGTAAAAGCAAAGGTGTGCAGCAATTCCTTCCCATTGGTCTTATTTAGAGGTGAAAGAACTGTTTTCTGACAGATTACGGAGTAAATCCTTCATATATGTAGAGTGGAGGAGGGTAGACAGGGACAAGGTAAGATTTGGTTCCTCCAGCCAGTAAAGGGAACAATGACAACACTGTTGAGGTACCAAGTAGCATATGCTCAGGCTTCCTGTTCTTTCACAGTATCCTTAGAAAGGGTTTCCTTGTTTAAGTACCCTTCTGAAATGTCATCGCGGCAAGTTCCTCTGGGCCAACATACAAACAAATTGAACAGGGACCTCAAGGATTAAGAGGATTAGTATACTCTGTAGAAGGCTACAGATTGCCGATTTGCAGCTGGTAACACAACAGTTTATATTGTTGGGTCAGGCAGAATTGCGACTTAGATTCTCACTAGATATTCATGAGAACAGCATAGCTTGATGTACTTTCTACAGGTAATGAAATCATGGTGGTGTTATTGTCAAACCAGTAAACTATATGAGAGAGAGTCCTAGATGTCTGCTTAAATGAACTGTCTGCCAAAATGGTTCTGTTCTCTCTATAACACGAGGCTCTTTTGCCTTGGGTTAAAATTTTGCTTTATTCAGCAAAGTTGTAATACCTTTATTCCAGTATTTACAAAATCTAGTTGGATAATTTTGCCTGGAACTGAAAATATTTTCCCTAGTATGCATTGATATTAAATTATTTCTATCAAGAAGATTATGTACACATGGGAAAATACCAGGGAGGTTTTAAAGTTGAATGTCATGTGTTGTTAGCAGTGATCTTTCAAGTAGAATCTACTGGCAGTATGTGGTTGGCTGTCAATGATTCAGTAAAAATAGACTGAAATTTTCCCCTTTGTCTTTTTCATTTTAAACTTTTTATAGGTACTCAATAAACTATCTTAATTCCTAACTTAAGGATTATGACTTGTTTTTTGAACAACCTGAAAGGACACTATGAGAGAAGGTCTTAAAATACTAACTTTGACTAGGAACTCTTCACACTGCGTGTTTGACATTTGGTGTTGCTTTTTTTTTTTTTTTAAATCTGTTTTAAAAGCTATTTGTAGAATAAATTATCAATAGTAGTTAGTAATTTATGCACAGATCTACTACTGATTAATCCACATTCCCCCTTGCACTGTTTTGCTTTTTTCTGCTCACGGAAGTATTTGATAATTTTACTGCATCTGTCCGTAAGCACTATAAAATATCAGAATAGTGATCTGCAAGAAATGCTTTGTAGCACAAATGCTTTGTAGCATTTCCCATTTGAATATCAAATTCAGGTAACCTCAAGACCAAATAATTAAATAACCAAGTGAAATTTTGAAACTAATGCTGAGGTAGTGGAGTTTATTTTTGTATTCTGCAGACTGCATCCTGCCATACCTCTGGGGAATGGCTCACCGTTCCATTTCAGACATGTGGTTTTTACTGACACCAGAGAACCTGTATGTCTTACTCTTGCTAACCACAGTATACAGCCAAGAAAACTTGTCGCAACAAGCCTATACACAGTCCTGCAGGTGTGATATGGCAGATGTATTTGTCTTTCCCAAAACAGAGCTTCCACAGCGTTCAAGCTTTGTTTTACAAATACATAGATACAATTATTTAGATATGAAAAGTAGTGATTTTATTGTACATAATACAAAACATGGAGGTACTAAACTGCAGGTGATTAATACCAATGCCATTAACTCAGAGCTGATTGATGACATGGTGCTTTTGTGGAAGGCTGGGAAGTCCAGCTCCTGATGAGTTTTGAAACTGAGCAGGAGTGGAGAGGTGGGAGCTGCTGCTTCACCTAAGCGCTTCTCTCATTGTACCCCAGCTCAGTTAGGTTGAAAGGCTGAATTTTCTCTGTATTAGGAACTCATCAAGAGCTTTGAAGCCCTTACCTTACACAGAAGTAAGATTCAGATGGAGTTTCAGTATTTTCTTCCTGGTATGAAAAACTGTCTTTTTTATTTTTTTCCCCTGACTCCAAAACCGTGTCCCTCCAAAAAGCTTCTGCTATTGCTTGTCTGTGGTCTTTAAAACATGCCATAGTTTGCCATTTCTACATTGCATAATTAGAGGTGACTTGATGGCATATATGCTTATATCAGTAATTTTACCTGTAACAGAAAAGTCAGCAAATTTTAAACATAAAAAATAGTTTAGGCATTAGCTTCATTAAATTTTTTTGAATAATTGTGATTCTATTTTTACATAGTCCAGGTCTTTTTTTTCATGTTTTGGGTATTGATACAAAATGAGGATGTTGTAGAAATACTTCTACTAGGAAGCTATGAAGTCTACAAAGAGTTAGAAGAGAACAGTTAGAAGAGAAACTAAGCTTGATATGATCATAATGTAAAAACAAATATAACTGAAGTATACTAAAATAGGAGAAAATGCCTTGTCCCCATAGAAAATCCTGAAATATATAAGAAAGAGTTTTGGTTTTTTTTGAAAAAAAGCATTTTTATTACAGTATCATGCAGATAGACACGTCTACTACACTGTTAGCATCCAGCTAATCCACCTACCACAGAACTTGTTCACAGAATGCTGGCCTCTTCCCAGAAAAACAGTCTATAGAATTGAGTTTTGAGGTATGCAGAGACCTAATAAAGAAGGATCCAAGTCTTTATGAGAATACCACATCATAGACTGTACTTTATTCCTTTCTAAAATTTGCCTGTCACTTTGTAAAATTTACCAACTCAGCAGGTCTCCCAGTCAACAGAGTAAGTGAAGTTCTTTTGTGCTGTGCATTTGCCTTGGTAATTATTCTGAAGCAAATTGGTACATTTGTAGTTCTAATTTTATACAGCTACTTAACTAATTACTGCTGTCAGTAGCAATTTTTATGTGGTAGTAATGTTCAGCTTAGCTGCATATTACAGCTCCAGTGACCACCTCATAGCCAGCATATTTTATGTTCCAACTTTAAAAAGACAGCTGCAGGTACCTGTTTGAATAGTTGATTGAAATCCCATAGGGGTTTTGTAGTTTGTTTTTGCTAAACATTTATAGTACTGGCCGGAGTAAAGTCATTGACCCACTTGGGTACCAGCTGTTTAAGAAGCTGCCACATTTGTAAAAGGCAGGAACGTCAAGCAAGTGCTGCTTTCGCTCTTGTTTAGAGACCCTCATTAAATTATCTAGAGACAATAATCAGATAGCTGCTGTTCAAGTTAATGGCACCTCTGAGCCCTTGTCAAGAGAGCTTTATTTAATGCGCAGCAGACCTGGAGTGGTGCAGGTGCCATTTCAGGCCCTCATTTAATTTAAGCTGCTTTAGTTGGCATGGCAACTAGTTGAGACATCTGGGAGACATTATGCTCGGGATTGAGATTTAGGAGGATTTGTGGTGTAGCAAAACAAAAATCTTATCATAATAAAGTGCAAAGTAATGATTTTGGATTTTTAAAATATTTTACATTAAAAATGAAATGTAAAGATTGTTGCAGCCATAAGGTAAAAACCAAATTTTAAAAGGCCGGTATAAATATTTAAGAGGGTCTTTGCAAAAGGAGAAGAAAAATTAGAGGACGAGGAATTATGGTGCTGCAGGGTTGGGTTTTTTCTTTATGAATTCTTTATGAATGCAATTTTAATTTGGGGATTTTTTGGTCAAAAAGATGGTAATATTTAATTTATAAAATTAATTTGTGTGTGGTGTGCTGATAGCAGGTGAACAATTTGGCTGGTAGGGATTTGGCCAGATAGGGTTTGCAGAGCAAGAAATGGAAGGAGAACATTGGTTAGGTAGAGATGAAAGAAAATGTGAGTTTTCTGTGGATTGTAGAAAGTGCAGCTTGACCTGTGCCAATTAATTGGTGATAATGGTAAGAACAAGTAGAAGTTTCTGCTGAAGCTGACTTCCTTACTGTGTGACTGAGAGATAAATATCTTAACTGAAGTCCGGGTTTGCTATTATATTTCAGACTTGATATGTAGCAAGAGCTGGTTATAAAGAGCATTGAACCAATTGATAGGCTCCTACAGGATAATGGTGAGATTTAAAAACAAAACAAAACCCTCAACGTTGACCTAGTTAGCTTTGCTTTCAGAGAAAAGGTCAGGACAGCACACTCATAAAAATACCACCACGAGGTCGACGAGTTCATGAAGTTACCGGAGCTTGTGCATGGCAGATACGGAGGACAAGTAGAACTGAAGCGTGTAACTTCCTCATGCACAGCAAAACCCTGCTTCTTCCTCCAGAGTGGAAGGCAAAGCCGTACACGCTCCAGCGTTCGGGTAGCACCCAGTCGGAGGAGGGCAACTGAGCTGTTGCTGATTCTTACAACTGATCAGTTTGTATTTTTGGAAGGCTGGGAGCTGACTACCGCTTTAGCTTGAACTGTGAATGAACTTCTGCACCAAGGGAGATACTAGGTTGGGGCCCAGGAGATGCAGTTTTATTTCTAACTCTCTCCTTGATCTTTTGCATGACCTTGGCAGTGTGCACCACCCCTCTGCCGTGTTTTTGTCTGTTTCGAATGTTGCAGGGCTTGGTGTGGCTCGTAATGCTTAATGCCTAATGCAGGGGTCATTTGATACCTTGCTGTAAGGTAGTTCAGTTAATGTATGGCTACCGTGTTTTACTTTCTTCAGCCACAAATGTAATAATATCAGAGATTTTTGTTTCAAATACAACTGCTGAAGTAGCTTTTAAAGCAGTAATGTTTCTTAATTATCGAGCTTATTTGTTGTAAAAGTTGAAAATTCTCAGTATTGCAAGTTCAGTTCTTGAAAGTTGAGGTGCTGTGGTTTTGCTTTAAACTCTGTTCTGAACCACAGCTCCAAAATCAAAACTTAATTTACCAGTGGTGTTCATGAATGAAGTGGAGTACAGAGGCAGCTTCTCTGCAACTCCGCAGGCTCTTCATCGCTGGCTGCAGCAAAAGCTGTCTGTCACTAACTGCCCTGTACAACTCATAGGCAGCGTATGTCTGTAGTATCCCGCGTATTTATTGTAATGATTTTTGCAAGTGTTTTATTACTGTCACATATTCAGGAAATTGACACTATGATACTGATTTTGTGGGTTTAGATGTGCTGCTTGTGTATTCAGTATTTCTCAATTTTTGAAACATTATATTTTTACCATTTTTAGTCCTTCCTGAATAAACACAATACCCTTCTTAATCCACACCTTACCTTAGTATAAGCCACAGCATGTACAACTCGTTGTATCTTCAAGTATTTATGTAAATTATCAGTGAGCATGACTATTGCTGTGTTCTGCATGTCTATGAGTACTTGAAATAGCGGTTTCTGTTTGTTATTTTAGTTTTTCCTCCAGATAGAAGTTTTTTTTTTTCTTTTGCTTCTCCTTTTATAACTTAGAAGAGGGTTTATGACTGGGATTTATATGCATGCGTATATGATGCCTGAGAAGGTAAATAGTGGGTACTGGGTAGATATAGAGAATCGTATGTGTTTTTAAAAGTCTGCATTACTGATTGTGTAGCAACCTGCAAGGTACTTTTGATAACCAACTTTCACAAGCTTGCACTTGCTGGTTTGGTTAAACCATGTTGACGTATGTCCACTATGAAGACGCTACTTTAGTTATTTGTAATTTGTGGCTTATGGATCTTAAGGAAAAATTTAAAGGTTTCAAGATGCCATTAATTATATTAAAATTTTATTTTGTTTTCTGAGTCGTAATTTGACTTTGGAATGATTTTGTAACAACTACCTTAACGCAAACGCTACTTTATTGAGTAATCTGTTTTCTTTCACAACCCGTTTTTTATTTTCATTCTTGTAAGAGTCTGGAGACTTGACCTCTGAAGAAGCTTTATTCTTTTTTGCTCGATAGCTCTGACCTGTAAGAGCTCAAATTCCTAGGAGTTAGAGTAAATGTTTCAAGAGATTATGTGCTGGACTTTCTGCTTTTGCCTTAACTAATAAATTGAAGATATGTTGTCACTGAATTGATGCAGAGTGACCTCCATAAGATTATCGTCTCTCCTCAGCCACTCAGCTCGGATCATGTCAAAGTTTTTCTTTACCAGATTTTAAGAGGTAATCTTTCTTCTTTTAAATTTAATGAAAATTATGTAGTAGTAGTAGTATTTTCTTCTGTTTCTTAATGTTTATTCTCAAGACATCCTCATCTTGAATAAGTTTCCCATGGAAACTTGTTCTTTTTATTTCATATTATGAATGAATAGCAAGCATTAATTATTCTAGTTATAAGAATATGGCAGCCCTGCAGCCTTCCATCATAGTCATGGGTAAAGATGGCAAGACTTCCGCTTCAGCTGCAAAGGCTTTTTCCATGGCCTGTGAGAGTCATAAGGTGGGTGTGTGTGTTTTAACAGTCCTCCAATGCTTTTTGAATCAAGGTACAGGAAGGACACCTAGACTGAGCCAAATTGATAAATATATGCAACTATACCCACTTAAGGTATTCTGGAGGACAGTCTAGTTTAAATTGTTTTGGAACAGTCCACTAAAGTTTGATTTTTAGCTAAAACAATTTACCATAATAGTAATTTTAAACTTGATTTTTTTTTTTAGTCCATTTGGAAACTTTTATCCAAGAAATGAGATTATTGTGCTTGTCTTTTGAACATCTGATCAGTGTTAGTCCAGTTGCTTTTCCATTGGCTTTATTTGAGTATTTTCACTGGAATAAGCTGGAAGTAAACAGTCAGTTTTATCTGGCAGTAAATAAATAGTAGATCGTATTAATAAAGAGCAGAGCAAAGAAATCTAAATTATATCCAGAATTAGTATGGGCTATTCCAGGTACCTGTTGTATTAGAGAAAAGATTTATACTCCTCCTAAAGGACAAAAGGCATTTGTACTTCTGTGATTACTGAGTTTGGTGACTGGGGGAACACTCAAAACTCTGATTTCTATCCAAATGGCAATGCAAAACTGTCAGTTAAAGTTTGTTCAAGAGTTACTTGAATTCTCATTCCATTTGCCCAAGCATTTGATCTGAGAGCTTAGTGTTCCCCAGTTTAATGCTATTATTTATTTTTGCTCTATCTGACCCTACTTGAATTATGGCCATTTTTCCATTTTTCATGCTTTTTCTGCTACTATAGTTCATGTGCATAATCAACTTCATGTTGGTATACTTTCTTCCACTGTACTTTTCAGTGAGGTGCTTTCTGCATTACTTTCATTTTCTTAAAAATACCACAATTATAGCTTCAGGGACAGCAAAAGCACACAGAAAGGATAGGTTATCTTTCTTTCCTAACCACCTAAATGTTAGAAACATCCCCAATGGCTGTGATCAGATGTCCTAAGTTCATTAGCTCTAGCTTTGAATTTTTGCACTAATAAAGTTAAGAAAAGGATCTAGGCTTTACTGTAATTTGGGCCTGTACTCTGTTAGCCTTGTTTTACATTATCTGCTGCTGGTATTAGTTTGAAAAAAGTGTTTGGTGGTTTTTTGTGGGGTGTTTTTTTTTTTTTTTAGGGAAAAAAAAGGCAAATTAGCTTGGGTTTAAACTGAGTTTATTTCTGAAGTGCAGCTGTTACCTAGGAAATTGTTAAGTCAAATTTTAGTGCTGCAGAAGTTAAAATTATTATTGGGAAACAGAGCAGTAAGAGATATATGTCAATATTCCAGTGTTGTGATTAGCAGAGTATCCATATCATAACCAGGGAGATGATGTTTTTGGTTTGGTTTGGTTTAAAAAAAAAAAAAAAGACTACTTAAATTACTTGCTCTGTCTAGTTTGTATACTCCAAAAGTTTTATCCTTTCATTGAGTGACTGAGTGTATACTAGAGACTGGAAGTTAGAATCGTATAAAAAATGAGCCAATGGCAAAGTCTTTGCTGATCAGGAGTTGCAAGACCTTCCAGGAAAATGTTGTCAGCCTTAAACTTCTTTTAAAAGGAAAAAAGGTATTTATTTTAATTTCGTTTAATATTTCAGGTCTGAAATATCTACATTCTGCTGGCATTTTACATCGAGACATTAAACCAGGGAACCTACTTGTGAACAGCAACTGTGTCCTTAAGGTGCTACTTAAATTTATTGAAAATGTACATATGTATATGCTGTTCATTATAAATCAGTTGTTATTTTTTTTAAACAAAAACATTTAATATGAACACTTTTCCTGAAAGTCATTTTAAAATAAAAAAATCTCACAGATTCTTTAAAAATTATAAATGAAACAAACATCTTCCTTTCCCCTTTTCTCCCTACCCCTCCCCGAATGTATGAAGGCAAGACAGACATAATTCTTTTGTTTGACTTGCGTGGGATCTCTTGTGCCCTCAGCAGTTGAGAAAGGCAGGCAGCTTCTTCAGGTATTGCAATGTTAGTGTTCAGTGTGCTAGTCAAAGTAAAGGCGATACAGAACGCCCAAGACTATTCCATTAACTTCTTAGGCATGTGAAATTTTGGAGGGCTTAGGCATGTTGTATAGCTATGCCAAATATATAAAAAAAAAGTTTTGTTTACACCGATTTGCTAAGCGTTCTAATTGTGAAAGTTTTGGTCTGTTTTCTTAACCCTTCTCGTTCAAGAAATTTTTAAAAATTCTGAAAGCCAAAGTGAGTAGAAGGCTGAATCTTTCTGTAACATTTTGAGGCATATCATGAACAAATGAAATCTGGTTTGGGATGAAATATTCTGTACCCAGAGGTTGGCAGTATATATATTTTTTTTTTAGTGCAAAGTTTTTTAATCTTTTAGATTATAAATATTGTAATGCCAACTAAAAATGTACTGTGATTTCAAATAAAATTGTAGAAAGTTTAAATGGATGTGGAATAAAGTAGCATAAGTTCTTCATATTCCCCTTTCCCTTTGCTTATGCAGTTACAGCAGATTTTCTGATTTATTTAAATGCTGGTTTGGAATTTCCTGCTTTGTTACCAGAAGGTTACCTATTTGAAATGCATTAAGTGTTTTGGTTATTTTAATTTTTTTATTTACCTTCTCAATTTAGATTTGTGATTTTGGATTGGCCAGGGTGGAAGAATTAGATGAATCTCGTCACATGACTCAGGAAGTTGTCACTCAGTATTATCGAGCTCCAGAAATCCTGATGGGCAGCCGTCACTACAGCAATGCTATTGACATCTGGTCTGTAGGCTGTATCTTTGCAGAATTACTTGGGCGAAGAATATTGTTTCAGGCACAGAGTCCCATACAGCAGGTATAATTAAATTTCCCTTTAAAAATTTTTCTACTGCATAATTTCATGGAATCAGTTATACTGATGCATTTTGAACCTCAAACTTGCTTTTGTTTTGCTTGGTTTACACACAGGCAAAAACCCAAGCTACTTTGAAACACTGAAATGATAGCTTCCAGACAGTATTAAAAGTAGTGGTTATTAACATTAGCTTTTGAAATGTGTATTTTTTTGTAATCCCCTGTAATCTATTGCCTGCTGTAGCATTTTATTGAGATAAGGTAAAGGTGATATAACCGAGATCAAGCTTTTTGTAACAAGTAATACGAGAAAGTAGTAAGTTTTCTGTCAAGATATGACTGGAGATACAATATTGGCACTTGAACTATTTAAACTGCCAATTAGTAGTATTGCTCAGACTGCTTCATTTTAGTAACAGTCAAGTGTGTAAGAAGGTATTGAATATTTTTTTATGTTGTATAGCTGTAGCTAGGTATAAAAACATGAGATGCACCAGAATACTTCATCACCATTCCAACAGCAGGCAAGCTAATATAATATACATATATCTCTAATAATCTTGAAGTGCTATTTTTACAGTAGATAGAAAATAATGTCTGCAGCAAGATATTAGAGATGGATGCATTTATACTTCTATCTAAGAGAAGGAACAAGATGTGCTGACATAAAAATGTTCATCTTCAATGTTGCTAGTATTCGTCCATAGATGAGAAACTCCATAGCATTAAAATTGTGAGATTACGTATATTGATTGACAAGAAGTAAAAACATATTCCAAACTTTTGTTAAAGGTGATATTCCAAACTCTATACTTTTCTTGTTTGTTCGCATATAGCATTTTCAAGGGTTTGAGAGACATTCACATTAGCATGCTGTTTTCAACATTTGTATATTTAAAATGTTGTTGTGTTGCGTATATATCTTTTCAATGCCGTGTCCTGTTTAGTGGTACCTGTCATGTCACTGCAGTAGTGTTCCCAAGGAGGGACTTGCTGGTCATTCTAGACAGCACTGATACCTTGTATGATCACAAAAAGTAGTCTTACTCCCAAAATACACCTCTCTCACCCTTGTGAAGAGACTGCAGAGGAGAAAAGCAGTAATGTAATCAGAACTACTAGTTAAATTGACAGCTATTCTGTTTCAATCTCAAAAATATTTAAGATCATCTGTTTTTCTCAACTTTGACCTTTTGCTACACTGAAGCTAAACATATGTGCGATTTTAATAGCCTTGGCTACCCTTCTTGAAATTTAAAATGCAAAGACATTCGTCAGATAACTCTAGAATAGCAATATGGGGTGGGGTTTTTTATGTGGTGTTCACTTTGTTTGATTGAAAAGTTATATAAAGTTACATAAGAGTTCCTAGATCTTTTCAAATCCCTGTGCAGTAGAATGGTTTAAGAAGTAATCACCATATATATTTCAATTATGATCTGAGAAATTCAGTACTATTCAAAGGTGGATAGAGTCTATAGAAGTGCCTTGGGCTAGCCAATGTTATGGTCTTTCCTGAAGCCTGTGCCGTGCCCCTTAGTGTATACTGTACACTGAAAATGGTTATCCCATACACCCAGTGGGGTTAACCAGGACAGCAAAAACTCTCTGATGTCAGGATAGCCATCATCAGGCTAAAGTTTTCCTGGTAGAAAAACCAGGGGAGAGATCATTTTAAAACTGACTGTGCTGGAATTTTTAACTCAAATCTTTGATGAAGAAAGTGAATAAAGCTTTACATTATAAACCAGACTAGAACTGGTGATTTTGGTGTTTTAAACTTTGGATAGTATCATGTTGAAAGTGATGAATATATCGGAGTTGCTGACTTGAGTTAAAATAGCTAACTTTTGATATGGATTTTGTGGGATTTCTTACAACAGTAAGAAATGAGATAATCTATACTGAGACTTAGGTCATCAGAAACACTGTCAAATATAGTATTTCCTATTTTTGTATCTCCTATTTTTGCTTTTTACTCATACTATTTAGAATAGTTAGCATTTTTGTATGATACAATCTTTCTATTTTTGTTTAAAAACGCATTTTTAAAGGTGCAAATACAAGTTGTTTTTAGCTGTCTGTCCAGAAACATTTAATACATCTAATTTTATCTTTTAGTGCACCTGTGGTGCAGGAAGGGTGATCTCTGACTTTCTGACACTCTGTGGGAGCAAATGCCTTTCTCTGCTTGCTTTAAAGACTAGTCTGCACACTGTTTTGTAAAAGGCAGGTTATAGAGTGCTAAGTTTTAACCACCTTCCTAGGCTAGCCAGTTCCTCTAGTCTGGTTTTGCTGATTATTATTTAATCCTCCTTAAAGATAACCAGTCACATGCCTGAGACAGTAAGCAGAATCCGTTTGGAAGGATCAGAGTGTCAGGAAGAAAGGAGGACCGGGCAGATACTGCCGGCCTAGTGTAGCCGTTTCCCATCAGCCGTAGCACGTACATGAAGTTGCATTTCTGGCATGTTGCACAGCCAGCCTTTGGCACGTCAGCACGCATGTACGCGGAGAAGAGAGGCTTGCTGTTTCACACATCGGTATAGCAAGGGTATGCTTGTTGCTGGATACCGGTTTTGTATTTCTGACTTCAGCGATGCTTACTTGAGCCATTAGTGCATACCAGCAGGAGGGGATCTGTAGGGCGAGGTCGTCGGTGCTGAGGACCCACACCCCCATTTTCCACAATGCAGAGTGGAGGTGTGCTTTGGAACGGGCCTGGTCTGGTTGCATAGGCTGGATGCCCACTGGCAGATGAAGTTCCTTTAGATGTTCTGATGAAATGCATCCCGCAGTGAGTCTTATCAAAAGGGACCCCGTGCCTGTGCTCCAGGACGCTCAGTGCAAACCAGAGCGCAGGCAGTGGCAGCAGCTGGGAAGTTAGCTTTGAAAGTGCACTTCTCCTTCTGACCTAGAATAATAACGTAATAATGTAGATTCGTTGTATATACCCGGCAGACTTGAAATTCACACAGCTGAGGTCAGTTGAATTCAAAATTAATGTTTTGTAATATTTGTTCTATTTTTACACTAAAATTTCAAAATCTATTTTGTAATACTTCAGAAAAATATGTTTAATGACTGATGACATGCATCTAGATAAATGAAATCAGGTCTCTTAACAAAACTTTTCTGTGAGTGTATTGGAAATGTATCGGCTAAGACAAGACAATTTATGTCTTGAGAGATGTTAAACATGAACTTCCAGGAGATCATTATGAAAATTGTTTTCAGTGTTTTTTCTTGTAACCATTAGAATAAAGTGTGTGTATTTATATCCGTATCTATATATATAGATATAAACATGTATTAACATACCATTGCTGTGTGCTTCAGGAGTAGTTGGCTGAAAAATACAGGTGTTTATGTAGTCTACATTCCCTGATACCCTGGTATAATTCATTATATTACTTTTTCAATTTTGTAAATACTTTGATCTTTTACTATATCAGCTCCATGTGTCTATTTCTCAATTATGTATTTTCCACATCTAAAAACCTCAAGGTTTAGGATTTTTTTCCCTGTCTAGTGTTCCATCTCCTTACAAACGTAGGTACTTTGCTGTCGCTCCTCTATGAAGTTATGCTAGCCCTGGCCACACGGTGCCAAGGCAAACGGGAGGACACGTGTTCAGTACCGTTGTGGCGTTGCCTGTACCTGGAGGCACTGGACAGACTAGTGCTTCTGCTGGAGAGCGGGGAGAAGGCGGAGAGAACACACCAATTGAAGAGTTAGTTTGATGTGTAAACAGCAGTCACATTTCACAATGTTATACCAACAGTCAGTGGGTGATTTTCATGCATGCAAGGCCTGTATAATGATGATAATGGGTTTATTCTCAGAGGAGCGCTCTGCAGTTGCTCGTTAGCGTGGGTGGTCACAAGCGAACACTTGGAACCAGGGTGCCGATCTCACCACTGACAAGACTTTTTTTTTTTTATTATTTTGCTTGACTTATACAGGGGTTTTTGTTTTATTTGTTTTTATTCACTAAAGGAGTATATGCACACACTTTTGTAGAAATACGGTGAAAGCTTGTTTGTTGCTTTCCAAAATGAAAAGGTGAATGAAATGTAATTTCATTTAAAGTTGAGACCAGTTTTAAACGCAGCATCATCTTTGCTCTTCAGATAGCTTTTGTTTTCCTTATAACTAGCACTACTCTTTTTCCTTCCTCTGGTGCTGGACAGATATTTTTTTTTAACTTATTTTTCTCATATAATGGAATTTTTTATATAGTATGTTTGTACTGTAGTTCTGAGGGGTTTTTTTCCCCATTTTCTATAGTTTTATCCCTGTTGATGGCAAAATCTTTTGTGTAAAGTGGTAGTTGACCTGTTTTTGGGGGGTAATTTTGTGTGGTATATTGGTATACAATGCTGACATTCAATTGAGAATATTTGGGGTTTAGAATGAGTAACACACCATTAACAGTACTTCACAATTTTCTTAATGATGTAAAATTGACTTTTAAATTGCACTGAAATGCTTTATTAAACCTGCAAACAAAAAAGGCTCCCAAACTTGAAAATCAGCTTCTGTTAGGGCTTTTTCAGTGAAATGACAAATGTTTGTATTTGCTATCTACTAAATGTATCTGTTAATATTTGTAATTTACTATCTGTAAAAATAGTGGATTTTAACTGATTCATAACTTAAATGTAATTTATGTTAGCTTAAGGATCTGCTATCATAGTGAAATATATTAATATGTGTCTAAGATCTCAAATTTACATGTTCTATACCTACAGTTGGATTTGATCACAGACCTGTTGGGAACACCGTCGCTGGAAGCAATGAGGACGGCTTGTGAAGGCGCCAAGGCACATATACTCAGGGGTCCTCATAAACAGGTATAGCTGGAGATTGCCGGCCTTTTTTTACACTTGGTCAAGACAATCCTTCGATGAGCCCCCATAAGTTAGGATTTCCTCTGTGCAGGATACAACTGCTGCATCATCGCAATGTTTCACATCTTGATTAAATTCCCATGGCATGTTTGTTCATAAATACTTTGTTTGGATATTTAATCTCAGAGCTGTCTCTGCCTGTAAACCGGGTTAAATTGACCAAAGGTTGTGGTGTTGCAGTTGCATTGGTTAATGGTGTAGTTATTCAAACTACTATTGAGATGAGGTGGTTTCTCACTAGTAAAGTGCATTTCTGGCTTCTGTCTTGTATGTATTGTTTGACCTGATGATACAGATGAAAGTCTCCTTTTTTGAAGCAACAGTGTTTTGATAGCTCTTTTGAATGAAGATGTTGAATTTAAGTGATAATATTGGGAAGAGACATAAATTAAAATTGACAGTATAGTTCAGAAAGCCCCGGAGGGACTCCTGTACTGACAGGATCAAGAGTGTTAGAAGTGGAAATCACCCGTTATCCAGATCTGTAAACAGAACAGTCCAGCAACTCATCACCAAAGGGTCCCCTCTCACATCTGTGCAGTGACCCGAGCTGTTCGTGAAAGACTTAACAAGATAGTGAAAACTGAGACACGACATTCAACATAACTGAAGTAAAGGTTAATTTAAAAAAAAAAAAAAACAAACCAAACAAAAAACCAAAAACAAACCAGAGATAAAGGCAGGATGATGTCATTATGCTGACTGGACAATAAAATGGGCAAATGAAATATACTATTAATAGATGCAAAGAAATGCTTATGCAGGAATCCATAGTGCAGTAATAAAGCAGTATGTCCATCTAATATGGTCATTTTAATGATTGTTAGATAGTAAAAATTAACAAAATTAACCTGTACATGTTAATACATCAGATCTTTCCAGTAGCTAAGTTTGCATCTTTATTTTCTGCATGTTGAAGTAATTTGTCAAATATCTACTCACCACAATAGTAGTTAACCACAGAAATGAGCATTGAATATATATTCTGCTATATTATTAACATGTGGGAGTTCTGCCTCCTTGGCATTTTTGATTCACTACATCAAGTTGTCTCTATTCCATTTTATGACAGGGTTTTTTTCTTTTAACATTAATAATAGGAGGATTTCCTTAAGACTTTCTCTACCAGTTTTAAAAGAAATCAAGTCTTTTTTTTTTGCTATCACGTGCTAGAGGAGTTGTAAATTTTAAGCATGTAGTCCTGCACTTTCAAGGTTTGACGTGTTTTAAAAAAAAAAGTTTTATAGTGATTGAAGCTGGGAGAAATATATCTACTATACTTTATATGTAAAATATATGTAACAGTATACAGATACATCCAGATACTTTATAAACTACATAGGTTTTAAATTGTGATAATTCGATAAGTGCTTGACATTTCTTAAGTGCAATAGTTGTGCTCTTGGTAGTAGTAAGTAAGAACTATGGAATTTATTTGTTAGCCTTGTTCAGTTTGTTAAACCAGGATGTTTTATGAAGAATTGAAATGGGTACAAGAATGTCTTCTGATTTTCTAATCCCAGTGCTATGGCTATTCTTGTACAAGCCTCTGAAACTATCTCTTGACCCATTGAATGATGGGAATGCTAAAGAGCAAGTGAGGTCTCCAATACAGATTTAATGTCCTTTAGCCACCAAGTCATAGGAAATAAACTATAAGCAGTTAGTTCTGTGTCTGTTGAGGAAAACAACATTCATTTTTTACCAACTGGAGTTGGTGTGCTTATTTGCAACTTGGAAATAGGGGTTACAGTGCATCTAGTTGATTTCTTTAATGATATTTCTCTGTTCTCAACTTTAAGCACACTTCATGTTTGAATACAAATTCATGGCTTTTCATATTTTAAAATGGAGATTTTGCTGGTTATAAATAGCTAAATGTTACCAGTTTCTTAATTAGATTAATAGGGAGAGAAAAGCAAGTTAGAAACTGGTGATTACTTTGTCGCACAAACTATTTTTAATCGATGTAGGTGAGCATAGTAGGAGTTACGGGGTAAAGCATTTTGCTGCTTTATGTAAAAATAGATTAATGCATGAAGTTTCTGACTTAAAAAAAAAAAACCACCCCACTGTGTGTTGGCATAATGAAAATTTACATACTATGTAGACTTCTTTGTCAGTTTTGTATTTAAAAATTTTGCTTCAAACAAAATTTAAGTGAATTGATAAAGTTGCTTAACTGGCAGCCCTAGGAAGAGCG
>NW_009224265.1:0-7933 GCF_000690835.1 Fulmarus glacialis | reverse complement strand
CCCACATTCACAGCATGCCATAAGCGGTGGTTTGGACTTCACGGGCAGTCATGTGCTGACCCACTTCCAAGAGTAAAACATGTTGGAGTTCATTCCCTCCCTGTTGTGGTCCTTGCATTCTCTGTTATGGAAGAGAGAGATCCAGGATGATGCACCTTACTTGCTAAAAGACCTGACTGTTGATTCCATGATAATCAAATCTTACAGCAATTCAGTTTTTACCAATTTCCTCCGCCCTTGCTAGTACTCTTGTCAGGACTATTTCTGATCTCTACCTGTGGACTTGATTGCAGTTTGCCGAGAAAGTGCTGTCCCCAAAAGCTGTATATAACCAGGAGCTCTCGGAATGGCAGACAAGCTGCAGACAAGGGGCATAAGTGTGGCAAAAAAAGTGCATCCTTCATTTGTATTGGATGCAACAGCTTCCTTAAGTAAGGAATGTAATCATATTTTTCTGCCCCGGTATATGGATGAAACCTACTCAGTTACAGTGCTTGGATGACAGTGCTTTTTTGTGTAGATGGTACTTACTAATTAGAAAAATCGTATGAAGTTACCAAATATTATAGCTTTATATTCTATAGACTGCACTTGGAGACTAAGGCTGAGAAGTGCTTAGTGCTGTATTTGGTAGTTCACGGTTAACTTGGAATGATGTCACTGTGGAGGTGTAATTTTTATATATACTGACAAATTTACAGCAACTAAGTAACTTATATCCATTTGCTTTGCTAAACAGGTAGAAGCAACAGATGCCTGCCAAATATTAGCATTGCATACCAGTTAAAAGTCTGTGTAGAGTTAATGCAGCTCTGGAAATCCTGTGGATCCATGCAAAGTTTGTCAGTGAATATTGTCTCATAAATATACTAGCTAGCTTTCAATTGATTTGTTACATTTTAGGCAGAACGTTTTAGTCATTTCTCTCAGCTGGCTAGTATATTCTTCCCTCATTTCAATAGTAATTACACACGCTAGTGAAGCACTCTGTATAGTTCTTACTGCCTTAATGGCTCTTCCCAACACCTGCATCCACTAGTTAATATGAATGCTATTTGAATTTTCATGGGAAGAATACAAAGGTATGTGTGTGTGGCTGCGCGTGTATGCAATGGTTTATTTCCTTTTAAAAAAAAAAAAAAGGAAATGTTGGAGTATTGGACTTGGAAGTAACACACTCCATAGTAGGAATTTTCTTTGCAGCAGTGCCTGGCCTAATAGCTATGGGGTTCTTTTTTTCTTTGGTTGTTTCTTTGGTTGGGGGTTTTGGTTTCTTTTTTCAAGACGTTTGTGATTTTGCTTTCTTCTAAGTGTGAAAATTGAGACTTCCTTTCCCCCATCTTACTCATTTTTTTTTTTCCCCTCCCCCCCTTCACTTTAGAGGAGTAAATGTTCACTTGTTTTGCAACACTTCATTTACTTTGAAGACTAACTATAGTGTACTCTACTGCCATTCTTTAAGCTAAATAGGAATAATGTCAATTAAGCAGGAAAATATTTTACTTGATTTTGGAAACTGACATTGTTGTGGCTTTAAAAAAAAATCTTTGAAGCTCATTCCAAAGAGTCTAGGATATAGCTAATGCTTTAAAATGAATGGCATATAACATTAACATTATTGTTGATTAATTTTTTTCATTTTGGGCAACTTCAGGCAGTACTTCTTCCACATGTTAGGAACGTGGGAAAGGGGGTTGTCTTCGCATTTTGCTACCTTAGTGTTAACATTTAATTCCAGTCAAAGCAGACTTTCAGGCTAGAGAGTATGTGCAGTTAAAAGTTGTCAGATGGCAACTTTATATGTTGAGTAAAATCTTGTTAAAATATTATCTGCTTGTTGAACTGGCAGGGCCCAACGGCGTTGCTGAGACTGGAGAAACAGTTGTCTTTGTACCCGCAGCTGTATCATCCCTGTACTCTGCAGCACGCGATGCTGGGGGATTTGTGCTTGCCTCCAGATCCGTAGCTGTAAGGAAGGTTATGTGCTCGTACTCCCAGAACGGGCTGGATGCCCCCAGTCTTTAAAATCTGTCTTTTCTAGGGTATTTCTACCTTAAGGTTTTTTCACTCTCAACTAAAACTGGGAACTCTCAGAATGGGCAGGCTTGTGAGTGTGAGCAAAACGGGGAAATACAGGAGGAAAATGATCTGCAGAGCTGTTTTTTGTGGGGCTAACCAGAGCAAGAATTGCACTGCTGCCTGGTAACTGGGCTGTTCCAGCTTTTTCTAACCACGCGGTTCATGCCCCGAGTACCGCACTATAAAACAGGGGGGTTCGCTGAACCCCCTTCCCCCTCCCCCAGTCCTTCAAGCCTCGGTAGTTGGCCTATTTATCTCCATGTAAAATGCTGTATGCCTGAAGGTCATTTTAATTGTACTAGATGTCACTGTCAGTTAGATATGGATCGCCTGGGTAAGGAAAAGCAAAATAATCCGTAATCTGGCAGTGACTGAGATCAGAAAAATGGAATACTGGAAATGATGTGGTTAATCAAACCCCTGAGCAGCTACAGCTTAAAGTGGTGTCTGTATAGAAAAATAAATAAATAAAATATATGTTTGTCCAGGGTTTACATCTGAACTAAGGAAAAAAAAAATCAATTAGATCTCTGTTACAACTGCCGAGTTTTGTAATAGTGATTATTGTCTTGTTGGAAAGCGTTAGGTAGTGCATGTCCTTTTTAACAAGAAGTTTGTCCTTGGTAACTACAAGATAACGCGTGCTGTAACAGTGTTTTCTCGCTGGTGGATCTGACAGGACAAGTATCTGTACTTTCCTTTCTCCTGTGTCCCTACAGCCATCCCTTCCTGTCCTGTATACACTTTCCAGTCAAGCTACACATGAAGCAGTTCATCTTCTTTGCAGAATGTTGGTCTTTGATCCAGTAAGTATGATTTAAAATTATTTCTAATACTTCTTGTTTTACCAGTTTTTGTTGTCTGCTACTTAAATTAATATTTTAAGTAAAGGACTGCTTTAACTGATTTTCTTCTACATTGCATTTCAGTACTTCTGGGTCTGTAAAAGACGTAAAAGTATCATCTTATAATTGGTCAATTAATTTCCCCCTGGAATGGGGGTTTCGCATTTAAAATCTAGTGGTCTTTTGAAGAAAGCTACGATAGAGTGAGAAAGATGAGGGTGTTCATGAATCATGCTATCTTTTCCTAGCTAGGTGTAGGTAGTAGAACATCAGATCCTTTGATGCAGTTCTAATTAGAGACGCGTGGGTGTTCCTAGTCTTGCACACAAAAAATTCCTTCTACATCCACAGTCACATAACAGGATCTGTTTTTCCACTGAGCATCTGTTTTTCTAATAAAAATTTGCTGCTGTGGATTTTGGATTTCATCTTTTGGGCTTATTATACAAAATTGTCACTAGAAAATCTGATGCCTGAATCGATGATCTTAGTTACTTCATCTTCACAGGAAAATCCCTAACATTTCAGATGAAAAATAGACAAATTGACTGAACTGCAAAGGAGGAAAAAATATTCAGAAGGCAGTACCTTTTTATTTTATTTTTTTAAACCTTAAGATTGCTTTACTAAACAAAAACATAGAAGTGTTAAATCTTAACTTCCACGTAAGCAGACTTAATTTTTTTCCTTTCTAACTCCCTCAACACTCAGAATGCTATTATTCCCAAATCACATTTAAATAAATGTGGGTTTGTTTTTCTAAAAAATCAGGACAATCCTTTAGAACAGGTGATTTTAATTTTATCTAAAAAATATCCTGGGAATTGGGACAATTGGGTTGTACTTCTGCCACTGGTTTTGCTCTGTAACTTTGAGCAAGTAACTTTTGTTCTGTTTGTTTGTGTTTTGTTTTTGTTTTTTTAATTCACCTATAACAATGGATTTCATTACAGCTTGAATTTGCAGTAGCACTTCTGTCTGCAATTTTTTAGAAACAGATAGTATTCTTTTTTGATGGGATGGTGTTGGACACCTAGGGACTGAGTACTTTACTTGAGTTATGCATAAAAAAAGTCTTAGTAATGTGGAAGTAGACTTTATAATTTGAATCATTGCTCGGACCACCTCGTTCCCTGCACTTCCTCACCACTTGTTTTCTGAAACTTGATGTGTAAAGTATTTCTCAGAACTCCAGATGCCATATCCTGGATTATTCTGTTATCAGTGATGCTTAAATTTGTGTTTTACTTCAAATACGTACTTAAGGACCCATTAAAATGTTTTGCAGAATATGGACCTACAAAATGCCGTATTTGCTAACATTAAATTCTTTGGGCTTATTTTGATTTATTGTAGGAGTCATAATTTTAAGGTTATCTGGAGAAAGTAATTACTGAAAAATATATTTCTAAAAATTGTATTAGCAGCATTTTCTATCATTAGCTATAGTACAGAAAGGTCAATGTCATCTTAGCAATGCTGCTTGTTTTTAAGTAAAATCTTCCCCCTAGTGGCAGTGTTTGCAGATCTAAAACATTTCTGACCTGAACTAATCCTTTAACATGATTAGGTGTTTATAAAACAATTTAGAATTAATAGATGAGTAAGTATTCTTTAGACTGTTTCAATACCTCTGAAAATATCCTAACTCTTTTTTTTTCTTTTTCTTTTTTTTTTTTTTTTTTAATTTCTTTAAATGCAATATTTCAGTCCAAAAGAATATCTGCTAAGGATGCCTTAGCTCACCCATATCTTGATGAAGGGCGGTTGCGATACCACACTTGTATGTGTAAATGTTGTTTTTCCACATCTACTGGAAGAGTTTACACTAGTGATTTTGAACCCATCACTAATCCCAAATTTGATGACACTTTTGAAAAGAACCTCAGTTCTGTTCGGCAGGTTAAAGGTAAGTAGTAATTAACCTTTGCATCTGCATTTATCTTCCTGCTCCATCCATTAGTAGTACGTAGTTAGAATGTGCAATCTGGATGCATATACTAACCCAGGTGGTTTTTTCTTTTACGTGTTTTTCCACGGTAGATACTGGAAATAATTTCTTTTCACTAAAAGAACAGAATTGCTTGTAAATGTTCTGACATAATATAATACCACATGTGTTACTTGACATGCAGAAGTCTATTGGTTTCAAACCTTAATAGCGTTCTTCTCTGATGTCAGTGCTCCCCATGCCACTCTTGTTGAAGGATTGCACCGAGGGGAAAGGAAAATCACTATTCTTGCCTTTTCGGGATGCGAGGCGTTATCCTGATAGCTGTCCTGCAGAAAGGGTCAGCATCATCAAGTAACTGAAGCTGCGTAGTCTCATAGTTCTCCTGCTTCATTTCCTCTAATCTATCACAGTCTGCTCGCGCTGAAATGTCCATGCCAAGTGCCTTTACAGCAGCTGCTGTCATAAGCTCTGTTGCTGGAGCCACGCTGTGGTTCTGGCAGTAATGCAGAGGATGCGCTCCGGGTCGTGACATGCTGTCATGAGGAAAATCAATCCTGATGCCTGGGAGAGGAAACTACTGCTGCAGATGGTTACTAAATGCCAGCAGTTGCTTTGTGGCACTAGAGATTTGAAGTCTGATTCCATCATAGCAAACAAGCCATAAAGTAGACTTTGTTTCTTTTGAAATCAGATCCGATCAGGAGAGCAGTCCTTTTATGAGAGCAATACAATATGAGAAATAGGAGTAGGGATTTAGGTCCTGTTTGGTGGCAGCTCGAGTAACTCAAGAGGAAGAGAGGGAGAAGAAATGTGTTACCTCAGCAGTTTCTAACAAACAATTCAGTCATTTGGGACAAAAATACTCCATGATGTTGCCATGATAATGTTACTTACTTCAGATAAATCCTGAACTTGTAAATCTGAAATTCACATTCGTAGTTCCTACAAGTTCACGTAGCATTGTTTTCTTTTTATCCTGTTATTCTTTCCCTTTCTCTCCTCTCTTTGCCCATCACTGTTCAGAGCTGTACATAGATCTGCTGTCTTCTCTGAAATGTGTTGTTCTAAAAGCTGCCTTTAAAGTTTGCTGTCAGCAATGCAGACTCCAGCACGTTGCCTCTAACGTACCATCCGGGCGTATGGAGCTCTGTGCTGGCAACCCTCGCTGCTGCTTATAGAGGAGCAGCCCATTGCCAAACCGTCCAGGCTCTGTTTTTCGGGGGGTTTGTGCACCCATGTGTATGAGAAGATGTTTTGTCTGGCAACAACAAAAAAAATGTACTTTTTTGTTTTAATGATCTCAAGTGGCAGTTTTGTGCTTGGTGGTAGTAACTGAATTCATGAATCAAACTGGACTGAGTAATAGAACTGTGTTCTTGTTATTTGCAAATCAAGTTCAAGTTGAAAATTCTTTATTTTTCAAAAAGTTACACCCTAAAATTGGGATTTAATCTATAACTGGTTATCATCAGTTCGGTATTTTAGTGGTGATTAGCGTTTTATTTTATATACATTTATTTCACTGCGCATATAAGAGTTCTGTGTGAATTTATGCTATGAGGTATGGCATCAGATTAGATTTAGGGAAGCTGGAGTTCTTTTATCCTTACTAAAACGTACTTTCAGTAAAGGAAGCTGTATTTTCCTCCAGTCTACATTGCATTTTCTGAAGCAAAAAGTGTTAATGGTATGGTGTTTTTTATTTTTCCTCTATGTACAGAAATAATTCATCAGTTCATTTTGGAACAGCAGAAAGGAAACAGAGTGCCTCTCTGCATCAACCCTCAGTCTGCTGCTTTTAAGAGCTTTATTAGGTAACTGTATGTAATCACATCTGATATTAATTCACATTTATTAGTAGTACAGAATTCACACATCCAATATGTTTGTATGTTTGAAGTTTCTGAGAGTAGGAGAGGCCCATAGATAACTTCTGAAAAAAAATACCTTAAGGACATGTAAGGTTACATTTTAAAAATACTTTAATGAATTCTTTTAGAATTTAAGTAAAATGTGCAAAAGTTTCAAGTAATATTTTTGTGTAAAAGTACAGAAGTCAGACTAAAAATTAGAACTGAAAGACTGACAAGTTGAATTCTGATTGTAGAATTCCACTGTAAAAACATTAAAATTAATGACTGATAGAAGAAGAATGGTTAAGAAAATAAGTAGATGAAGTATAGCGAAATACTTGTTGTCAGTGTTGTTAACTGTTGGTCCTGGGGTGTTTTGGGTGGTGTTGGTTTGGTTTTGATGGGGTTTTTCTGTTTTCCTTGAAATGTTTGCTTACTGGTTGAGCATTAACTTTCTTGTCTATTAGCTATTGCAAATGAACACTGATTTTCTGTATCACCTGCATTCTAGTTCCACGGTTGCTCAACCATCTGAGATGCCGCCATCTCCACTGGTTTGGGAATAAAGTGGAAGATAATATACTACTGAAGATGTAATGTAGCTTTCCACTGGAGTCTGGGATTTGCAATTCTGGAGGTTAATCATGCTTGTACTGTAATTTTACTAATGAAGTTTTAAATTAACAACCACTACTTGTACAATATGAATAATATTTAGAAATGTACTAGACTTTTAATCTTGTAAAGTGGTTGTGCTTTTAGAAGAAAATATTTTACCCAGAGTTGCACGTGTTTTATGAATTCTAGTGCAGCTGTGATGGCTCAGCTCAGAACAAACAGAATTGAACCAAATTTGGGGAGGTTTTTTCTTTTTTCTTTTTCTTTTTTTTTTTTTTATTGAAGTGAGATTGTACAAAAAGATAGACATACATTTTGATATTGAGCCATTCCTGAAGATTTTGGGTTTTCTAAAACTAAGGAATACAGAAAACTTGACTGCGACCAATCATGAAGTCACGTCAGATGACAGTGACCACGGTAAGTGGGCATGTCACCTGATGATCAAATCCTATAAATAGCTTCTCACTAGAGCTGTGATGGTGATGTGTGCTGTTCTAAAAATCAAATGTTGTGAGTAGAGAGAATGAGTTTGTGACTAGGAGAGACTAAACTTCTGTTTCCTTACCCAGTATAAATATATA
>NW_009224264.1:17213-27598 GCF_000690835.1 Fulmarus glacialis | reverse complement strand
TGAATTCATCTGACAGCATCTGATTAAGGCTACCTGTTGCAAGCGGCTCATTTGCATCGCGTTTTTGTTTGCATTTGGCAGTAACCCTTTCAGCTGGGCTCCCACCCCTAACCTCCGCTCCCCCTGCCCTCTTCTACCTCCCCATCTCCCCGCCAAGAGCTGCGGGGATCTGCAAGAAGGAGGGAGCAGCTCCAACCCAAGAGCCAAGGGTCTCCCCGCCATCCCCCCCGACCAGCCCCAACTACCCCAGGGCGGTGAGGATGAGCTGGCATAGGACCAGGCAGCCGCAGGGCTCCCTCGCATCCTCCAGAGAGCAGGAGCTGCTCAGCGGGTGGTATACAAACCACCCACCCCGCAGGCAGGCACTGGGCAGGGGATGACCGAGCAGGATGGAGGCAGCCAGCTTTGCTCCTCGGCTTCCCCATATCCCGTGTCGTAACAGCTACGATAATAATAATAATAATAAAAGATCTGGACTCCAAAGGGGACCACATTAGCAAAAAGGGGCAGGTTATTATTAATACCACTCAGCATTTACCCAGCGCTGTGCAACCTCGGAAACCTTTGCTGATGTTTAGCCACGCTCACAGGAAGGGGGAAATCCTTCCCTTCCCTTTCTTCCTTACAATGGAGAAACCACAAGACAGAGAGGTGAAACAGGGTACGAGAGGCTCAGCTACGGCTTGTCGTGTTTGAACGCTGAAAGAAAGTGCTCAGGGAGTAAATGGTGCCGTCCTGACTCGGTTTTGTGGCCTCATCCCACATGGCCAGGACGCATGGTTGGCTCTGAGCTAGTAGAAAAATACTGTGGATAATTCACAAAAATATCTTACACTCTTCTGGTCCTCAAACTGCGCCACTCACCAGCACCCCAAACCCTGGGATAAGGATTTCCATCAAGGCAGGGAGGTGCTAACGGGATTTCAAGAGCAGAACTGCAACTGTGATGGTCCAAACGCAATTGCCTGATTTCAGTAGGTATCACAAAAGCTTCAGGGCTTAATTGCACACAATTAATGAGCACGAAGGTCCTATGTATCTTGCCTTTTCATCATACAGTACAGGGTGGATGGGCAGTGTACCTAGGCTTCTGAAGCCTAGGCAGGGAGTGTTTAAAAACCCTTTGATACTGAAATATTGTCTCTCCTCTGGAACTAAAACTGTACAGGATTGCCAAAGCCAACAGCTGCAGCAGGCCCTGGAAACAATCAGAAGAACCTCGTTTTATGAAACACGGAAAAGAGCTACATTTGTCCCTAATTGCAAAATAAAAGCAACCTTTTGAATTTCCTGTGCACACAAGAGCCTCACAGAAAAAACGTGGTTTCCCCACCTCCGCTTTGACTCCGCTTCAGGCAGGATTCCCCGTATTGCTGAAACTCAGCCAAGCCCTGAAACTGCCACCGACCAGCCGACGTCCACCACACACCCGCCTCAGAAACACACTTTGCAGTCTGTGTCTTGGTTGGAGAAATGGCAATTCACAGCTTTCCTCTCCTCCCAAGGAGAAACGTGGTGTCCATCAGCCCCTAGGGTCACCGGCCGCCAAACAGAGTAGGAAAAATCAAGTAGACTGAAGTGATGCTCCACCAAATCTCACCTTCCCGAACTAGGCATGTCTCTGAACATGTATGCTACCTCGAGATGGTTGCGCCTGGTGCAAGAACAACATGTGCTTGCCAGTGGGGGGAAAGAATTTTGCAGTCAACTTAAAAGAGAGGGGAGGGTTCCTGATTCACACCCCAAAATGAACTCACGCTGTCCTTTCAGTGCAATTTTGCTTTCAATCAATAGTTTTCTAAATAGATATTCCATCAGCTTTGTACTTGAGATGCTTCACAGCTATGGCATTTACAGCAAATCACATTATCTTGCTGCAGCCAGATTTTTGGCTAAAAAAAAAAATTTAAATTCATATGAATAAAAGATTCCTCACAAATGTCTTCAAGAAATACACCCCCCAAATCCACAATGCCAACATTTTGCCTTGCACAAAAATAACAGAAATTGGGAAGCTGTAACCAAATAGGCAAAGCCTGCTCCAGCCAGGCAAAAAGAGCGCAGGACATTGCTCTGCTACAAAAGCAGCAATGATCTCAGATGGTGTAATGGTGGAGGCAGCAGAGCCTGGTTGGGCCTGCTTCTCCTCCGCAGGTATCGGCGAACAGCTATCTGTACAGACCATAGATGCTAAAGATGCAGCCTTCAAAGCTGCAAAATATTCAACATCTCAACTTGGGTGAATAACCAAGTTTTCAGTGCATGGGCAACTCGACACTCTTGGGAAGACAGTCATTTCGGACCCAAGCAGATGTTTCATTTCAGCTTGTGCGTGTCTTCGTATCCAAATTTCCTCCAATCTCACTTGACTACAAAGCTTCATCTCTGCACACACAAGAAAGCCCCTTCCCCACGCATTGAGAGGCTCAAGAGAAACAGCTCTCAAGAGAACTCCCAGCTGTCCCTCCCTGGATCAGGATGAGACCCCTCTCCCCACGAGACAGCATGGGTGAAGTGGTGCAACCTCCTCTGCTCACCTGCCCGTTCCTCCTCTCAATGCTGGCAAAGACTTGCAGGAATATGAGGACTGGGTCAGTGCCTCCTACAAGATGGATCAGCAATGTTGCCATTGGGTCCAACTAGACCCAAAGCTAAAAGCTCCCTAAACCTCCAGGGTTGCTCAGCCCAGTTGCCCTATCTGCTTGCAACTGGTACATCTCAAACTTTCAAGCCTACATGCTTCACGGTGGCTCCCACGTGCGTAAGCAGCAACACGAGTCCCTTTGGCTTTTACTTATGTGGTTGGGAACACAAGTCCCTGCTCTTTGCACTATGAGTTACTGGGAAACCCCCAAGGGAAACATCCTTCCCATGTTGGTGGGGAGACGGTTAACTCCACCAAGTTGACCTTCACCACCTTCTTTTTAAAGCCGAAATAGCCGCTCGGGACTTTTCACTGCAAAAGTCCTTCAAAGAGCAACCCAGTGGTTGCTCCATTTCCAGTGGTTTCGCACCGGGACAAATGAGAAAACAAATACAACCACAGAAAAACCAGTGACGCCATGAAGGTGGGAGGCACATCTCGCTTCTCCTCTCCAGACGAAGGGAGACATGGCCGTACCCAGCAAAACGGCCAGGCGGGCTTCCCCACCCATCAAATATCACCATTTTTGGACCAAACGCTAGTGTGGAAGTTTTAACCTGAAAACAGAATGTGTGCGTGGGGAAGTTCCCAAACAAAACCAACTAAAACTAAGCCTCTATGCCTTACAGTCCAGGAAGGCAACATGGCCCAAGGACCTGGGGCTGGGGAGGTGAGAGGCAGCAGATCTGCCCAGCCCTGCCAGGGACCCAGCGCGGATGCACGCGTCATTGCAGACGGACGCACGCACGTTTTACGGACATGTGTGTGCTCCTTTCAAGCCGAAGACTCGGGTCCCTCCTCATCTGCACAGTTCGAATTAATTATACACTTTAATTTCATGAATTATTAATTTGATTCTGACTCGGCAGCTTACGATTATCCAGCGCTACAGACTATGCAATTCCAGCTTCATTAAAACATCACCAGCTGCCTGAGAGACAGACATTAAATAGCAGAGAGTAATAATAAAATTAAGCTCCCTGTGCATAGCAACAGAGTCTTCCCCAGCCGCACACGGTGAGGGCCCAACTGGTAAATAGGTCCCTTCCAGGAGCTTTATTCCCTTCCCGAGGCTGGTGCCACCCCGCTCCCTTGCCGGGAGGATGCTGCTCCCGGGATGCGTGGCAGCGGAGGACCGGGGATCGGAAAGAGCATCCCTGGCATGGGGGGCATGGCCGGGTGATGAGGGTGATGGGCAGCCCCCTCCCAACATGCTCCTCGGCACCTGCAGCAAGGACGGGGAAGGCTTCTGGGGCTAACATCACCTCCAAATAAATAAAGCCGGAGCGCTGCCTCCCAGCGTCTCCCTGGCAAAACAATTTATAGAGGGAAAATGTCGGAATTTAGACATTCCATTTAGCTGCTTCAGAAATCTAAGGACCCCAAACCTTGTGGGATTTGAGAAATCGATGGAATTAATTAAGGGAGATGTCCAGCGGTCTCCGCTAAGTAATCAGCAGGTACAGTAGACCTGAAATTCTATAAAGAAAAATGGGAAGGGATGACATTGAAGGAGGCAGTGGGGATTAAAAAATGAGCATCCGAGTGGTAAAGGCGCACACCCATTGATCGCTGCATTACGGATTAAGGCTTCAACGAGCAGCCAGAAGATTCTGTAGCAGAAAATGGTTACAGAGGATGAGCATGAGCAGAACAGATATATATAACCTCTGACAGCTGGGAACAACTGAGACGGAGGACAGCTCTGCAGCGAACCCCAGAGCAAGAAAGTTTTGGGGAGGGGGAGGAAGGTGAAGCGAGGGGAGCTCGGAGGGAGCCATTTTGTGCAAGGGAAACCTACCCAGGAGAAGGGAGCAGTGTCCCCTACCCACCCCGGGGAGGAAGGTAGAGGGGGGCACCCAGAGCCAGTGCGAGATGGGGGGACATAGGGGTGGGCAGTGAGGTGGAGAGGGGGCACTTGCGTGCTGGCCTGGGAGGCCACTACATCAGCAGTTAACGCCTGGGAATGAGGTGCGGCCCAAGCAGACACATACACACAGACTAGACCTTCCTGCCTGCCACAGGGCTCTCCGGACCACGCTCCACCTCTCTGCCCTGCCAAGGGCTCTCAAGGAGACCACTGCCTTTAACCCTATGCCCCTTAGCGGTCCTGTGCTTTTGTTTCCCAACCATCCCATCTCCCATGGGATGACCGCATCTGAGCCTGGGAAGGCACCATCACCACTTGGACCACGTCCGCGGGGCAGCAGCTTCCCAAGGTTGCTCTGCCCCAGCGTAGCCCCAGGATGTGCAGGTACCTGCTCCCCAAAGCCAGGCTGGACCCTCCTCGCAAGGGCAGCTGCAGGAAGCAGCAGGCAACGCTGCGTTGAGGGGCAGGTCACCAATGAGTGTCATCCACCCTCAGGAAGTAAAAGAGTAGCACAATCATGTCTTCAGACACTCTTAAGTATGTACAGGAGGGGGTTAAACCACGATCACGCAGGAGGTGCCACCCTGAAACCCCCCCAGCACACAGCCACCCACCCGCGCAGCACTAGCACCACACTGGCGGCACCATTTGGGACCAACCACAGGCAGACATGCTTCTCCAGAGGTCCCAAGCATCGCCCAGACCACGATAGCCGACGACGCTGCACGGCAGCGCCCGGCAGCCGGTTCAGAAAAGACTTCTGAACTCGATTGTCCGTGCTTAAAACGGATCCTTACTGGGAATGTTACAGCTGCATCCAATGCCTTGTGCAAACAGAGGAGGAAACCCTTGGGAAGCGGCACCCCACCCAGTCATCCCGCCCCCCCGCCGCTGTGGAGGGAGGAAACGAAGGCAGCAAAACTGAATTGGGATTGCTGGAACATTTCAATGAGAAATTTCAAAAATAAAACCAAACCCCCTGGAGCCGCGTGCGGCGGCAGCTCCGTGTCTGCAGAGGTCACGGGGCTAGAGCCAGCCTCCTGCCCGCTCCTCATACATATGCATCGCTGCAAGCCAGCGCGAGCTAAATGTCAGCGGTGCCAGCACGCACGCACGCGCAGCCGGAGGGGACCCTCGCTTCGCAGGACAAAGGCAGGGGCTTTGGGGTACGGGAGGCGCGGACTGGCCGGGCGCAGGGGGGAGAAGGGCTCACGCCACATGAGGATGCGGCCGTGGGCACCCAGCTGCTTTGGGAGGCAGTTGCAAGCCAGCGAAGCTGGTGAGGCCGAAGCACGCTTCCAGCAAAGGGCTGTCTGCAGCCCCTTGTGCCGTGCGGGTGCCTGCACGGGTCCGGCAGCCTCTGTGCCTCCACCCTGGCACTGCCACTCCCACCACCACCACTCGCACGCACACAGGAATATCTCCATCCTTCATCCCTTAAATATCTTTCAAAAATCTGGTGGGGACCAAAAAAGCATGCCTGAAAGTCATGGGCGTTTTGAGCCAAACCCAGCATCCTGGCTTGGGAAGGGTCTGCAAAAACATCTTCCCTCCCCAGTGTGAGCCGGGCCACCTTCCCAGTCCTTCAGGAAACACACAACTGTGTTTGGATGAGCAGCCTGCATGGGGCATCTGGGTCCCCCCTCTTGTGTGGCTCTGGGAGACAGAGTGGGACACCAAGTGGACCTTGTCCCCTTCATCATCCAGGAAGACAGCATCACCTTCTCCAATGCTGCTGAGGGACACAGAAACCCTGGTCTCTATGCCAGGCAAGCCACAGGGACAAGGGGACAGGATGGGCAGTTGCCTGTTCAAGCTGAAGCGAGATGCTCCTGCATGCAGAAGGCTGAACACGGTGTCCCCAGACCCAGCACGACAAGACGCCAGCATAAAGAGGCCATGACCTCAAGAGAAAGACAGGTCTAGCAGACGCAACAGCATAAACACAGCTCATCCTTCTCCCCAGAAAGGCTTTCTCTGTGTCCAGGCTGGACTTCGAAGGCTCCCTCTGCCCCCACGTCTCTCCACATCCTTGGATCAAGCCCCTCCAGCTCCAGCCCCAGGTTCCCTCAAGCCAACTCCAACCTGCCCCCAGGCAGGAGCTGCCAATCCCACAGCCCGAGCCAACAGCAATGCCTTGAAATCACACTTCGGAGGCCTTACGGGTGCCCAGCGACACGCGAGGCAACGTGTGTTTTACAATCTATGTGTCGAAGAGCCCTGAGCAAAGGCTGTAGCAGATGCAGAGCGTTCAGCAGCTTCCTTCCCCTGGCTGCATTACAGCGGGAGGCAGGGAGCAGCCCCAGCCCTCTGCCCCCCGCCTCCCCGGCCCCAGTAGGCATTTGGCATCCAGCGCCACGAGCTCTTGGGGCAGGCGCGCTCGTCACCACAAACATCCTCCCTCAAAGCAGGACGCCTTCTCCCACGGGGCAAACATTAGTGGGACAACTGGAAACGTTCAACTTGATTATAATGCTTTAAGAAAAGGTCACGGTGAAATTTCAGTGCTTTACCTTGAGCTCTGTTTGTTCTCCGCGGGATGAGATGGGAACAGTCAGCTTGCCCTGGCTCGTGGCATCCGCGTAGCTCTGATTGCATTTCACGAGCCGGCAGCAGGCTGTTGAGCCACAGCAAACCCCCCAGCCCTGGGGACTGAGATAAGTCACCGCGGATGTGCTTGCGGGGGCAAGCGCTGGACCACCAACAACATAGCTGGACCACCACAAAATAGCTGGACCATGTTTTCACTCCAAAAGTTGTCCAACCCTTAGCTTATTTTGCATTGCTCTTGCACTTCTGCTGTCGGAACAGGCCAAATACACCCAAAAAGCACTGAAAGGCAGCCAGCAATTCCTAGATAGCATCTCCCTCAGAGTCGGGAAGGTTTTCCAGCACACCATTTGGCTTCATCTTTTGGGCCTCAAAGGGAGCCGTGGCCAAAACTGCAATGAGGCAGCGGCACTGAGGGATTCAAGCATCACTCAAGCATCGCCCAGACCACAGGTGACCCTCGGCCACCACGCCAGCCCCACCAGCACCTTCCCCCTGCTCCTAGAGAGGAAGGGCAAAGCAAGAGCAGCCAGTTCTGAAGGTATGCCGTGGTTTTGGCCAGCACTATGATCAGGACCAGGTCTCAGCCCGTGCAGAGCACCACGAAGCTCAGGAGCATCTCAGCTCCCCAGCCCCTATCCTTGCACTCCGGCACAATTGCTTTGGGACTCATTAACAAGCCAGTTTGCTCTCCAAGCTGAGGTGCACAAGGACAGCCCACTGAAAGGCCCACAGCTGGTGCAGAAGGTGATCAGTGCACCCCAAAACCCACGGGCACAGGAGCAGCCTAGCATCCCTCCTCCTCTGCGCATCGGAGCAGGACCAGCTCTGAATCGCAGCAAAGGGTTTGCTATCAGTTGGGTGAGAGGAAAACCAAGGTCAGTTTTATTTGTGGCCAACTGAAGGATGCTCTGCCCCCAGCAACGTTCCTGCTGCAATAATTAAATCTGTCGTCCGACAATTTGCTGCCGGAGGAGTTCTCAAAAGGTCTCCAAGCAGAACCAGGAGACGAGCGGTAGTGGAGATGGAGTCCTCTGCACCCGCCAGGGTCCAGGCTGCCAGGTCCAGGCGGGTGAAGGGAGGAGGAAAAGCCACTGGGAGCTGCCTTCAGCTGGGACAACTCCCCAGGAAAGGGCAGGCAGCAGAAGGTTTTTGGAGGAGATTTTAAAACAGACAGTTCCAGCAAACCGGACCGAAAGCCTGAGGTGCCAAGTGCTCTCACAGCATCTGCATGGCCGGGAAGGGCTCAGCATCCCTTCCCGGGGGCCGCTGCGCGATCCAGCCTGCAAAGCGCTCCCCAAAGGGGAAACGATTCAAGACGCTACCACAATGCAAACGATTCTTTCCTGACGCCTGTCGATGCAGCCGGAGCGTGGGACCGGCATGACACTCCTTCACGAGCTAGGATGCAGCTGGCGGGTCCCCTCGGCAGCATCCTTCCACCAAAAGCCAACCTCGACGCCTGCTTCAAAGCCGGGGAGAACAGAATCAACGCCTCGACTTGTTGGCGGGGCCGTGGCAGACCCAGGAGGCAGGCAGCCCCTCGTCCCTGCAGCGCTTGCTCTCACTTTTCCAGAGCACGCAGACGCACCTGCCCGCGGAGCCGGGATGCTGTATTCCCACCACTCTGGCAGCGCCGCTCACAACAACTCCCAGCTGCTGCCAAAAGGTATTTTTAGCTGCATTATTTATTTGAACACCTGCCTGAGACTTCAAGGCAGAGTACGGAGCCTGAGCAGCGGAGGGAGGGAGGGAGGAGCGGCACCAGAGATCTGGACCATTTCCACTGGAAGATTCGAGAGCGGAGACACGGGAGCGATGGAGCAAGGCTTGGGCTATGCCGAGGAAGAGGATGGCACGGCCGGAATCACGCACCTGCACCACAAACAGCATCAGGATAACCCAGCTGCTGGGAATAGCCCAGTACCAGTGCAGACTGGGAAGATGCTCTAGCCACCCTCCTTGAGAGGCTGCCTTCAGGGAAATTGGGCTTGTTAGGCATCCAACCACACACGATTTCAAGATGCTTTGGCCCAATGTGGTGTCTGCAGCAGGAACACCCAGGTCTCGCTGCCGTACATTGTCTTTTCCGCGTAACCCCCATTTTGGGGAGAAAACTCAGCAGAACTGTCCTCTTTCAAAATGCCTTTCCTCTGCACAAAACCAATTCCACCCCAAAACCAGCCCGTTCCCCTGTTTCGGGGAGCCAGCCCCAGAGAAAAGAGGACGAAGCAAGCATAAAGCGAGGGAAGGAGGGATGCTGCGAGGGAGGACAGACATACTTCATTTTTCTTCCCAAAGATGGAGATGCCCGCACATACCCCAGGGGTTTGGGGGACGCACGGGGTAATTGAGGGACCAGGCAGTGGGCACACGGAAAGCAATACAACACCCCTGCGTTAGTTTTGCATGCCTTTCTTGCCATCCCATTTACCGATGTGAACAAAACCCGCCGCCTCCCTCCCCTTCTGCTGAAATAATCCCCCGTTCTCTCTGAAATCAGCCAGGAAAAGGAGAAAAAAAAAGAAAAAAAAAAAGAAAAGAGCATCTAAAAATAAAGGCCAGGCCAGAGTATGTGCCTCTTGGTTGGGCTCCTGTGCTCACAGATCTGCTTATTTTGGCCTATCTCTCCCCAGCGATAAGGCAGCTAACAGCCCGTTATCAGCCAGTCGGTGAAAATGTGCTCCAGCCTGATTAGGGCTCAGTCTTTGCCAAGGTTATAAACAGCCGTTATCGTTCTCCCAAACAGAATAATCCGGACAGTATCAGCTCAGAAACATATGGGCCACACAGCGAAGATAGCCGCTGACGGACACTTCATTTTAATTGTAACGAGTGGTTAGCAGCAGCCTCCAGACAACAGACACAACTGCCCAATTGGCAGTGGGTTCGCATCTCCTCCTGCATCCCTCCTCCCTTCCGCTCGCCACTGGGTTTTCTCCTCTCCCCGCTGCCCTTTCCCCTCGGCTTTGCAGACCCCTGTGTGAGCATCCCTGCAACGCCGGGAAAGCCCTACCCAGTGCCCGCGGGGCTGGGGGGAGCAGGCAGGTAGCACCCTCCTTATCTCCGCAGGTGAAAAACGGGTGCTCCGTAGCGGTGGCACGAGTGTGGCCACATCACACCTGATGTGCCTGCAGCCTGGCTGGCATGAGCGGGGAACAAGAGGGTGCACGAGGCTGCTGCGATGTCGGGGAGGCACCCGTGCCCTCCTCTCTGCAGGGGATGGAAGCAGAGCGATGGGTCCCCACCGGAGAGCACAGCACCCACGCGCCTGGGTCCCCTCTCTACGCAGCATCCCCGTGGCTCCTCGCCGCCGACGCG
>NW_009224264.1:12410-17135 GCF_000690835.1 Fulmarus glacialis | reverse complement strand
ACTTCTTTCCCCCCCCCGCCCCTTTCCCCCCTCCCTCTTCCCAAAAGGGGTGGTTTAGCTCCGAGAGTCTTAAACACATTTGCATTCCCAAGACAAGCTTAGGCATAAATTCATCTCAGTGCAGGGGTCTTTTTTTCTTTTTTTTTTTTCCTCCCCATCCTCCTTCTTTTCCTCCTTTCTCCTTTTCTCTCCAAACCCGAAATGAATTCAGCGAAAACCCTTGCAATTCCAGCACCGTCGCGCTGCGCAACGCGGGATTACAAGGGATCCAAGGGCTTTCCTTTTCTTCCGACTCATGGCATGCGGTGTTACTGCTTGGTTTTGTTATTAACAATACACAGGGATAAGGCTCTTAGCCCCATTAGCCACACTAACCTTCTTCCCACTTTCTTCTCCAGCCAACCCCGGAATCATGCCTGAGCTCCATCCCCCCTGCAGGGAAAAAGCAGAAGAAAAAAGGGAAACCCTCCAAAAAAAACCAACAGCAAAATGTTAATATGGGGAGGCAAGCTAAAAACCTTAGGAAGACCCAGGACTGAGCTTCAAGTCACGGACGCTTTCTCAGATAATCTGTATTCCTATCTTGGTGCCAGCGGAGCTGTGATCGGAATATCCAAGGTCTCATAAAAGATTCAGGGCTTATTGACTTCCTTGCCTTCGCTGCCGGTTCGTGGTGCTCCCGCCTGCTCCCGCTCAGCCTCCAAAGCACCCACCGCCCCTTGCAAGTTGCCATCGCAAATGCCAAAGTTGAAGACATCTACTTCTGTGTCTGTGCTGGACTGGACTGGCAGAGCGCAGCGGTGGAGGAAAGCTCTCCCTCCCTACCCAGGGGATGTTTTCCCAGCCCCAAGCCCTGGTTAGAAGCCCTTCAGGAGACCCTTTGCCCCGGTGGACAGCCCCACCCCAGAACAAACCCCTCTTAAATGTCCTCACAGCCACTCTGGCAGCACCGGCCACTGTGGCAGGCAGGCAATGCTCCACGCACAGCAAGCAGAAGAGCAGATTTATCAGTCACTTTAATTTGAGTCACACGTTTAGGTGAAATTGTCCCCAAGCTGGAAAAAAGAAAACTTACAGCAGGGACCCCTCAAAAGCAGGTTTCCCCCTGAACTGTACGCGCAATGAGCTCTCCGAGGGCTGCCTCCGGCAGCATTGCAGCCCGGTTTTGCTGCATAAGCAGCCCCGAACAAATGTGCGGACCAGAGAATCCAGTCCCTGCGAAGTTATGATCGGGGTTACTTGGCCGCAGCCCTAAGGAGGAGAGAGGGGACAGGGGTAGACACCCAGCCCTTTGGAACATGCCATCCCACCATCACTCATGTTCTCACTGGTTTTAGGCATAAAATATCAGGTGAATGTTGAATGTGGTATAAATTGTGTAGTTTACATACTGGAGATCTTCATACGTGAGTTATACAGAGATGCCCCTGAACCCACACACAACCAACCATGATATAACCATCAAGTCCACCCAGGCACCCTATTAATTGTATCTCCACATCACCTAAAAGCCTTACACGCGCACCAAGACTCCATACTAGAAGGCACTGCACAATATAGGAAATAAATCCATATAAAAATAAAATACTGCACAGGAACACATAGATTTATATAAACAAATATGTTCACACACACATGCACTTGTTTGTTTACGTATCATACACGCATACACCCTCATACAGCACGTGCATATACAATCCCATAAGGCATACCCAGACACATACATACATACTTATCTGCACAGTCTATAGACTATTTATATATACACAAACTATACAAATGCTCTACGCACCCTGCTCGGTGACAGCTCAGATTTTCAGTAATATCATAATATTATTTTTTAGATCAGTTAAGGTATAAAATGTGCGCTCTCTCAGTCTTTAATATTAATAAGTCTTGTAACTAGCAGTTTCTCGTAGCTCCGAATTCTTGAGCACAACTAGAAAGGGCACTTATCCTGAAAAATCTAATAAATTTACAGTTTTATATACTTCCTTCAATTGTAAAAGTCTTGTTCAATAAACTTTAAAATGCCACTATAGAGCAATAACACAGACAGTATAAACCCAGCCCTGGGAAAGCTGTGCAACCAGAAATTGTTCCCCTTTCTGCTACAGCAATAAAGTTTTATATGTTTGAACTGACTGTAAAAAGGTTTGAATGTTGGCAACTGGGGAATAATCTGTCTTCTTTATAGTTATTATCATATTTCCCACAAGACCCCTTGGTCTGTGTCAATCCTTCTCGTATATGACACCTTTGTACTGTCAGCGAAAGCAAGAATACTTAACTTTTTGCGTGCGTGCGCGGCTGTGACTGGAGGTCCTTTGCTCTGCTTTTCTTCAGATTACAGCACCCGGGAATAAATTACCTGTGACGTGCTGCGATGGAAGCCTTTTACCAAATCAAACTGATTTAGAGCACAAAGCTCCAAAAAACCAGGGATTTGTGGACTGATTCTCAAGGTGGCGGGCACCCGGGGTAAGAGGTGCTGCCACCGATTGGGAATGCTGCCGTCCCCACAGCTCCCTGGGACACCATGGTTGTATCTCCGGGGCAGACAGCATCCTGAAATGGTGGCACCTCCCTGTTGCTCTTCCGTAAGAAAGAGATTTTGGTTCAAGACCGGCTCCTCCTGCCTCCCTGCCACCACCTGAAGGCGATGGCAGGTCCAGCACAAGCACCCAGCAGATGGAGCCAGAGCACCCAGACGCCTCCTGGACAGAAATGTTTTGGGGATTCTCGCTGAATCCCAAAGAGATCTGACCCAGACCCCAAAGAAGCAGCAGGCAAATACAAGGAAATTCCTCAAACTCATCCATTTCACAAACGGCTGATGCTGTAATCGGTTGCAATTTTTAACTAGCTGGGAGCTCACAAACCAAGATGAGGATGAATTTTGTCATGAGACCTACAGCAAGCCTGGACCTTGGCATCATCCAAGCAGGGCTGATCTCTGGAGGAGTCACTGCAAGTGGCTGCAGCCCCGGGATGCAAGGACACAGGGGAACCTGGTCCTCAGCCTTCAGCAACCCAACACCATGCGACCTCCATCCGTGGGCCATCTTTCAGGTGGCAAAGATGAGGTTCAATCAGAGATTGAGATGTCAGAAGAAGTGATGTTAAAGCACGTTTGGAAAATGAAAAATGAGGAGTCACCAGGACCAGATAATACCTGCCTAAGAGTTCTGCAGGGACTCGGAAATAAAATGATTGCATATTTTCATTAGCAGCTCAATCTCTCATTACACTAGAGGACACAAAGTGTCATACCCTATTTTTAAAAAATGGAGTGAGATGAGCCACAGATTCACCGACTTGTGAGTCTCACTTCAGTACCGGCTAAGATGATAAATAGATAGGATAAAGCCTCGAGATGGACACGATACCACCGAGATTAACTAGCAGTGCCCGTAAGGAAGAAGAAAACATACCTCACTAATCTATTACAATGCTGCGCACCCAACAACAGAAGGCACGAAGCACAGTCCGCCTTGTTTAGAGTCCCCCAAAGTTTCATCAGTTGACAAATCTAACTCTTCTCTCAGCAAAAGCAGGGACTAAAGGTTGGTTAAGAGGTGGAAGAGAGCAGAAATAAATGGCTTTTTGAACAAGGCCATGAGCATAGAAGGTTTGCCCACTGCCGCTTAATACGTTTATTGCCAGGAGAAGAGCATGAGCAGCAGCGTAGGTTTGAGAACATGAACAACGGGGGTTAGCAAGGACTCACGAAGGCTGAGATACTCCTCAAAGGACGTGTGAACAAAGCTCCATGAGCTGGAGATAAGATGGTGGGTAAAAGTCAGCGAGGGTAAAATGCACAAGGAAGTAATTTAATTACTCACACACACTGACTACGACAAACTTCGCGCGGTCAGGCCGGACGCGTAGTGAAGCGTGAAGGGAAGGGGCAGCGAGAGCTGCCAGGGCTGCATGATGCCCCGCGTCCAGGCTGCCCCTCACCCCGAGGCTTCTCACCCCCTGCAAGTCCATCATCCTTGTAAGAAAGATGGAGAGACTCTTTTTACCAGGGCCTGTAGTGCTAGGACAAGGGGCAATCGTTTTAAACTAAACGAGGGTAGATTTAGATTGGATATAAGGACGAAATATTTTAGGGTGAGGGTGGTGGGACACTGGAAGAGGCTGCCTGGAGAAGCTGTGGATGCCACATCATTGAAAGTGTTCAAGGTCAGGTTCGACAGGGCTTTGAGCAGCCTGATCTAGTGAAAGATGTCCCTGCCCATGGCAAGGGGGTGGTCTAGATGATCTTTGAAGGTCCCTTCTCCAACCCAAACCACTCTGTGATTCTGCGGTCCTGCAGGCAGAAGATAACGCTACGCACAGGGTCTCCTCACGGGGGAGCTCCAGAGAAACTGTAAAGAGGAGGGACGGAAACAAGCACTGAAGTCTCATTAGTCTTCAGAATACAATTTGGTAGTTACTTGGGCGACTGGAAAAGCCACTGATGTGAACCAGAAGAAGAGGTCAGAGACACACGCAGCCTGCCCTCCCCGCGCATAACCACAGAGCTGGAGGGGCACCAACTGCCACAGCTTCTCGCCACCCAACCCTTCCCTCCAGACATGAGAAATTATGTTTGAAACACAACCCGAGCACCATAACCATAGGGTTTCAGTTCTGGACCCCAGCTTACTTTGAGCAAACAGCCATGAATGAAGGCGAAGCCCCTCGGCTTCCCAGCACCTCCACCACTGATGAAAGAGA
>NW_009224264.1:925-12375 GCF_000690835.1 Fulmarus glacialis | reverse complement strand
CTGTGCTCCTCACCTCACCGGCTGAGCCCCCAAGACCTCCGTGCCCACCCTCAGCAGGACCACAAACCTGGAGCCACCCCTAGCGAGCCATCAGGCTGCTGCTTGCCGACGGCTGCGTCCCTTTGCACCTCCCGAGCAGCACAAGTCCCTTTGCTAACAAGCAATGAATAAATCTCTTGGTGCTCACCATGAAGATGCTCCATCCCAGGCTGGTGGCAAGCCCAGCTGTACTGGAGGTGGGGCTGGAGGGAGCCGGGCCACGCTCCCCTTGCTCCACGGGGACAACCCGGCTCTTCCCACTGCACCTCAGCATCCCAGCCCTGAACCCACCAGATCTCGGGGCCTCGGGCATGCGCCCCCCATCCCACCCACGGAGCGGCAAGGGTTAAGTCCAGCCGGCAAGGCACATCTCTGTTGCAAGAGTCCATTACCTCCCGCCACATTACCTCATTCATTTCTTATATGCGGATGGTTTATTCTCCCATGAGCACCCTCGCTGGCAGACATGGCTAGTGTAAAGTCCCCTCCCTCCCCTGTATTTCTCTATCCATCACATTTAACACTCTGACAGTAACAGTCTATAATGTTTCTATTCTACAAAACCGCTCTGTCAACTCCGGGCTTCCAGAGCAGCAACTGAGGAAAATAAATAACATCAACGCCAGGCCCGACAGTATCACAGCTTGCTTTCTGCTGGGGGTTTATTTTTTTTTTTTTTTCTTTGTTTCTCCTTCCCTTTTTTTTGCCTTTTTAGAAAGGGGAAAAAACGTCCAAAATCTTCAAAATCTTTTTTTTTTTTTTTTTTTTTTCTTTTGAGGAAGGGAAAGAAACGGAAAAAAAGGAGAGCGAGAAAGAAAGGGGAAAAAAAGTGCAGGCATGTAACGTGCAGAGAGAGACGGGCGGGAGTTTCCTTCCCACCCAAACCAAGGGCTGGGAGGCCCTCGGAGATGAGCACAGCCTTTCTGGTGCATAGGAAGGGGGAGCCCGCTGCCCCCACCTTGCCGCCCCTCTCACTGCGGGGACACAGTGGCTTAGGGGAGGGGATGCAGGGGACCGTAGCCCGGCTCCCCTTCAACGCTGGCTCTGCCTCCGCCAGCCAAGGGTGAGTGCAGGCAGGCAGGCAGCTGCCCGCACCCAGGGGCAGGAACGGGCTGGGCAGCGCTTGCAGAGGCTATTTGGGGGAGCGGAGGCCAGGCAGCGAGGGGGAGAGGGGCTGCAGCTCTCAGAGATGGAGGACTCAACCCAGAGGGAGGATTCACCCCACCATAAACTCCACAGATCCCACAACAGCGGCAGGCAAAACCCCATCTGCTCCACACCAGCCCCCGGTCAGAAATCACTAATCCACTTAAATAATCCACTCCGGCTTGTGGCTTAGTGGCCTCACAGTGTTTTCCATCTCCTTTCACTCTTGTGAAATTCCCTGGAGCCAAAATCAGGCATGTGGCCGAAGCTCTGGGGTTTGCCTGCTCTTTTCTGCAGCTGCGCAGGCGACCCCAGCACCCAGCAGTAGGGAGGGCGACAGGGAACCGCACCCACATAAGTATTGCCAGCAAATAATAATACTAATAAACACCTTAAGAAATTGCCTGGCACTTTAGAAAGTGAAAATCAAGCAAAACTCCACTTTTTTCGATATTTTTGCTTTTCCTTGATAGGACTATGTTGGTGTTTATTTTAAGTCACTGTCTGCAAGCTCTCCTGCCTTCTGCATGAGCCGCACAGGCTCGACAAATAGAGACCTGCTCAGGTGGTGTTTTTCATTAGAGGGGAAAAAAAAAAAATACATGCACAAGAACTTTTCCAATCAATCGGAGAGAGACACAGCCCTTGACAGCCCCGCAGACGTGGGGGCTGTGCTTACCAGGCAGCAGCGGCAGGGACGCACCGCCCGCAGCAGAAAGATGAGGAGGAAAGGCATGCAAGGGCCAGAGGGGATGCTCAGAGGAGAGAGAGGTTTGGAGGACTCAGAAAACAGGTAACTGTCCTCGCAGCCCCCCCGGTATTCACTTCCCCAGTCCCTTTGTGTCAAGCAGCTCTGAAATCAAGCTGACACCCTCCAGATTGACACCAGACAGGGCCACCACCAGCCCCGGATGGGGATGTGCATGGGGCTACACCATGCCGCATCTCGCATGCGTACTTGAAACGACTCTTTCAAGTAAAAACAAAAAAAAAAAAAAAAAAAAAAAGAGCGAGCAGAAAACGTTTCCCTCCTTTGTTTACATACCTGCCAAGGGCTGACGCTGGCTGCTGTCAGTCATTTGTATGAGCTGACTGTTTTCTAGCCGAAAGCAACACAAGTGATAGCAAGGCAAGCAATAAAGGGACGGATCCTGTTCTGAGAGCCCCACGCCATCCCCCCAGCTCACCCTGAGAACTCTGCTCTGGGAGGAAAACGCACTGAGCAACAGAAAGGCTTTGGGTTTGGAAAATGAACTGCGTGCTCTGACTCCTCGCAAGGGAGAGCATCACCGCTGCGGGAGGGACCCCTGAGGAATGCCAACACCGAGCTCTGCTGAGCATCCGAAATTTGGAGAACTCGGCCAGAGATGGACAGTGTTTGCACCTGAGCATCCTCTTCGGGATTCCCCCGAGACGGGTGGCTCATGCGGCACCCACTGCAGTTCAGGTTCACTAGCCAGACCCTGCCTATCCTCTGCACCACAAGCTGGGCTTTGCTGCAAAGCCCTCGGAGCCGCTCACAAAACCCTGAAGGGGCCAGGAAGAATGCTAATGGGATTTCGGCTAGTCGGGAATTGGCTAAAGGTTTAGGTCTCCAGAAGCACCTATCTTTGCCACAGACTCCTGGTCCTCCGCTGGGAAGGACCTTTATTCCGCTGCGAAACGAAACTTCCCACTTGCAAAAGCAAGAATAAAGCTTCCCGCAGAGGTCTGACAGCATAATATGCACGCAGGCCCACGTGTACACACAACCCTATACAGGCACGCTCGCAAGGGGAACGTGCAAGAAAAATACAAAGAATTAAGGAGCAGTGAAAGGCGCAAACCAAACTCAAAGCTTTGACGTGAAAAAATGCACAAATGCATTTTTTTTGTCAAGCTATGTTATTTTCCATTCATAAATATCCCCCTCAATAGCTATATACGTACCCAGATAAAATTTGTATTTAGCTAAGCCCTGTCACCAGGAAGCGTGTTATTTGCTCTTTGATCGCTGTCGTTATTCGATTTATAAAAAAAAAAAACAACAACTCTTTTTGCCCAACACGAGAGGAGAAACCAGGCGCTGGGACCGATCACAGTGCAACCGGAGAGCAGCCCTTGGAAAGAAACATTTGCAAACAGTTCAGAAGCTGAGATTTGTTTCTGGAACCCAATCATGTTTATATAATTAATCCATTTCCTATTTACTTTTGCATCAGGATTTGCTAACAAACAGTTCACAAAGCTATAAAGTAAAAGCGGTGGGTTTGGGAGCAGGTGGGAGAGCTCACAACTTGTTTTATTTACTCCCTAACTCTGGGGAGACGCAGTGCCCTGTGGATAGACACGGCAAGTTTGGCTCTTGTGTGGAACAGCCAAACCTTCCAGGTTTGCTGCTGCCAAAATTCAAGGCTGGAGCAGCTTCGTCTGCTTGTGCCCACAGCAGAGTCCTCTGATGGCCACAAATGACGGAAGCAGCAGTGCATGGGGGCAGGGAAATCCATCCTTCCTAGCTTCAAGAAACGTAAGACTTGGGCTGGTTTTTTGCAGAGCAGAAGGGAACTGAGGAGGCAGAAAATTCTCTCGTTATAGCAAACGCAGCCCTCCACGGCACCCCAGGCTCAGAGCCCCGGAGCTCCCCGGGGAGCGGCCAGCATGCGCACCAGAGGGCAGCAGTGCCAAAGCCACCCACCGCCGCCCTGCAACCTGCAACCCCAACCGCCTGCAGAAGCAAAAATGCCCAGTTCCTACCAAGACATTTCTCACCAGGCATTCACTTTACTCAGAGAAAGAGGAGGCAGGAAAACAAAATTACCGGCCATTTGATCCCTTTCCTTTACAGAAAGCTTGGTGCCGCTTACCAGAGTCAGGAGCAGCCGCGTATCTAACCAAACTTAAGCCCTTTCTGCTGCTGCCTTGAGGACATCCTCAAACATTGCAAGCTTCACCCAGGCGCAGACGGCTGGGGCAAGGGGTTGCGTCGCTGCTGCGCTACCCGTCAAAGCATGCCTGGCTGGCACTCAGCGGATGGTCCCTGCACTCGGGCATTTCTGGGCTCTGAAAAACCCAGGCGCTACTGCCGAGGAAAGGTAAAGAGGGTTGTGATGAAAAGCCATGGGGGAGGCCCGGCGTGCAAGCAATGCATCACTGCGAGCATCCCTCCCGCAGCCCACCTGCCAGAGGCCACGGGGCCAGCTCAGCTGTGGGCAGTGCAACGGCACCCACGGGCCATGGCCTCATCCTGCACGCCCTCCTCTTGTCGTGCTCCCGCCTAAAGCCCACCTCTGGAGATGATAACGGCTAATGAAACCCGTGGCCCGCCGATAACGGGAGCAGCCAGGCTGCCAAGCGGGCTGGGATGCATGTAATCAGAAGGGTTATCTAATGCTAGTTTCATTCTAATTGAGTCACTACCATATGTCACCCTGCAATAACAACGCAAGCAGCATGCAACTGAATACATATTTAATTCACATAATGGGTACAACAGTAGAAGTAATCAAGGCAGTTTGCCATAAGCCATAAAGAAGTGTAGCGCATTCCTATCGAGGAGCAGCCTGCGCTCGGGGAGAAGGGGATGGCAGGGGCATCGCACTGCTGCAAAGCCACAGAGGAGGGGGGGAACCCCCAAAACGCGTCCCGGCATGGATTAAAGGCGAGGCGGTCATTCGACGTGAATGGAAATCGATGGTGGAATATTGTCGACGGATCGTTAGCCCCTTCAATATAATTAACAGTAATGAATTTATTGGCGGAAACTTAATGATTTGAATGTTAAATACCAGCCTAGAATTGCGGCGCGCAGTCCAGCTGAGGGGTGGTCGCTCTGTTTCCAGTTTCAAAAAGGACTGAAACATTGGAAAAATCAACCCAAGCCAGGGAAAGGCGCAACCCCAGAGGCAGGGCAAGGCGGCGGTGGCCGTCCCTGCTCCCGGCTCACCCTCCTCTTCCAGTGGCACCTGACGGCCCCGCTCACCGCCTTCATTTCCTCCCGCAACGAGAAGATTAATACGATTGAGGACCACTCATCAATATCTTTGGACAGATCAACCGGAGTTTTCATTAAAGCCATATTAATGCTTTTGGATACACAGCTGTGGACGGGTTAGGCTTCAAAAATAAAGCCCGAAGAGGAAAGCAAAGAGGAGAGGAGCAGTGTCCGCTCTCAGCCGGGAATTAACAGAGAGCCGGCCCGTTCCCTCGTTAGCGGCCTCTCCCACCAACATGTTTTGATGTATATTTCATGAGGATAAACAAACATTCATTTCACTTTGGGAAGGTGCTTGCTGTAATGTATTGGCAGCCTCACCAGCAATGAGGGGACATTAATTTCAATTCTGGTGTTTAAACACTTTGTTGAGTCCCAATCATTCATCCCTGGCTCAGCACAGCCCGGGTGTGGGGAAACAACGGACAAGCAGAGTCCCAACCTCATCCTCCGGCAGAGCCTGCTGGAGTTTATTTGCTATTTAAATGACTTAAGAAGGACCAGAAGTTAGGAAAGAGGTGGCTCTACATGGCTGCTTGCATTGGGGTGCAGCCTTCAGCCACCTCATGTATCATCAGAGAAAGGCTCCCAGACTATGTCGGGAAATACCGTCCCTGGAGAACAGGCTCCGGTGAGTATTTGCAGCCACAATGAATCACAGAACGTACCAGAGATGGAAGGAGAACGTCTGTGCTGGAAGACTCCTGGATCTTCCAGGACTCCTCTACCCTCTCTTGCTTGCGCCTTCCACCTCTGTATCCCCATTAAATGAGAGTAACAGCAGTGGTTTTCCCAGGGGGGTGCTGCAGAGCAGTCTCTTAAAGACAGGCGATTCTTAGTTCGGTACCAAAAAACAGACCTCACTTAGAAAACAGCCTGCACGGCTTGCCTTGCAGGGTCAGGAGACCAGATGAGCTGGTGAGGACCCATTGCACGCACCTCTTTCCAAACCAAACGTTGTTCTGCAGCCAGCTCCCAGCTTCAAATGTTTGGGCAGATTTGGGTAGCCTGCACCTCTCAATGGGGTTTCGGAGATGCACAGGCTATACGTGAGAAAATGCCCACAGCATTCCCCAGGGAAACGCAGTATGGATGCAGGTGGCTGCATCTTCTCTCCATTCCTGGCCCTTGGCTCCTCGCATGCACTGCTGAATAAATGGAGCTGGCAAAAACTGTGCAGCAGAGGGAGCAAGATGGGGCCGGGGCATGGAGAGTGGGGGACATTCAGGAGTGGGAAAATGGGAAGCAAATATGGCCTGGAAAAGGACACGGGGTCCTGCTGCACAGCAGAGGAGAGCAGGACAGGCTGAAGAAAAAGTGGTTAGAAAGACAACACCGCTTTTATCACTCTCACCTGTCTGTAAGAGGCAACACTGCTTGCAGAAGGGCTTTTTACAGATGATCTATGGGTTAAGACACATGGAAACAGCAAAATAGGAAAATGATGCCTTTATGAAATAGTGATGTGTTGTTTATGTGAATGCCAAGGCATTCACACCCCTCCCTGAACACACTCACCACCACCCAAAAGGGAGAGAGGAGCTCCAGCACTGTTCCCCCCCTTCCAAAAAAGGGAGAGGTCCCACCAAAAGACTAACAAATATTCACCTGAAGAGCCGAGGCAGGCAATAGCAGGGAGGGAGACACCGCACACCGGGACAGCCAGAGCTGCCTCCTTGATCTTCCTCCCTGCTTCTTTTTCTGATCACCAAATATGCAAGATACCCTTCACATAGGGTAGACTTAAAAGAAGTTACAGTATCTGACAACACATCAACAGCTCTCTGGGAACGCCATAGAGACACTGCGGTTGCTTTATATTATAAAGCATGCACAAAGAGACATAGACACACACACACGCTCCTATCTAGCTCCACATAAATGCAGGCAATGCCATAAAAACATTTCTCCTTTGCTTTATTTTGTGTGATCTGCTTTGTGGGGATGTTGTAGAGGCAGCAGCACTGTCTCCCTTCTCATCTACGCATCTCCTTGTTTTTAAGCTTTTAAAAAGCTGCTTTAAGAAGAAAACACATTAATGCCTAGAAAAGAGCTTACAACAGGAGACCTGCAACAAGGACAGAAACCATCTTGCACCCAAACACCTTCTGAAGTACGATCCCAATGAAAGGTTTTTTTATAAACATTAGTTGCTCCAAAAGGCAGGACTGTCCCTTGGTACTCAATGGCTAATCCAGCCCCATCGGAAGTCTTTTCCTCGCCCTTCATCAGAGGTTGATGAGGGTCCATGGCCCTCCCAAGAATTCCCCCCACATCTCTATCTTGACTTCTCCAAAGTGAGACTTTTCCAGTAGCATTGCAACAGACACGGCAGCCCCCTTGGAGATGTAGTCAGACTCTGTGTTGTTGTTGGATGAAAAATATATTTCTTTGTGGTAGGGTTAAAAACGGCCAAATTTCCAATTTCAGCTCCCTGCAAGGAGCACATACCATCAGGCATGGTCTCTACTCCAAAGAGCTCCTCATCTAACCAAACTGGCCAGAGAAGGGCAATGGAGGGAAGGACCAGGTCAGACCTCTGTGATCCCAACCGTCCCACTACAGCTCACCCATTGACATAGAGCAAAGCCACCCCAACTCCTGAAGCTTCACCATCCTGCTGGGGCCATTGGAAAAGAAAGATCCATGGTCTGAAGTTGTATGGAAAATCCCAGAGCCTTCCCTCCCTCTGCACCCCCTCCCACATTCAATAATCCTGTTAAACTGAACCCTGGCTGGATTAATCTCTCTCCCCAGACAAGTAGGCGATTATTCAGGCATTACGTTGGGACATTTAGGGTTTGTGTGTGTTTCTACTCATCTTCTCTTGGCTTCTTTTGTAAATGGCTTTTACCGCTCCCCCGACAGCACGCACGATTTAATTCAGTCTCTCTATTAACATTTCAGATACAAATACCTGCTCCCCAAGGCTACCCGCAACAAATATTGGCAGAGCTTTGGGGAATCCTTCCCTATTTCACCACCAGTTTGGTGGCCAGAAAAACCTACAGCTACTCATATTTGTTCTTAAAGTCCTCTCCTCTCTAAAGCTTGCTGAGACAAGCTCTGCAAATACTCAACCTGCACAGCCTAAGGCCAGAGCAGCCAGAAATCAACCTCCTAACAAAGCCTGGCAAATCCAACACATGCCTCAGGCAGCCTTCGATAGGGAAGATCCTACTGAAGTCAACTGAATTTGGCACCCAAGCACCCGGATGTAAACATGTAACCCAACTGGGAAACACTCAGGTAGGAACATCAGGTGGCTGTTGTACCTCCTGCCCAGGAGAATAAATGGACACCCACTAGGAAAAGCAAGAAGCAAAGCCGAAGTGACCCCGAAGACGGTGCTCAAGTTTCTTGCCTGGGTAACACGAGGTGACCACCTGTGACACCAGGGAACTGGCCCTGGGTTCCACATGGCCACACATCCAGCAAGGTCAGTCTCCGTTTTTTCAATAACCAAAGAAAGGATTTGGGATCAGGACACATGGTCCCTACCTTCCAGGAAGAAATATAACCATGGGGCTCCTTTACTCCACCTCTACAACAGAGCCTGCATCTACCAGGCCAACAGCTCAGATTTCCATCATCCCACATTTGCATTTCTATATATGCGATTATATGTGTGCACATACAGATCTATGAATATACACACACGTATACCTAAACATGTATTTTTGTAAACAGCATGGAACTAGGCAGCATTGAAATACTTTTTCATTCTTTGAAAAAAATCTGCTTTTAAAGTTCTTCACTCCCAACCCCGAATAATGCCATCATATAAAAGCCAACAAGCCCTTTTGCACTGCCCAGATGTTTTCCCTGCATGTCCTCAGCCATATTTCTATACTTCAGTGACTACAATAAGTTGAAACTAATTTATACCCTGGCTAGCCTTGCCAAGGCAAGCCAGATAGGAGGAGCCAGCTGGACTGTGGAGCTACAGGACTGTTTACCAAGCCTAGCCTGCCCTGCCTTTCCAAGCCCAGCAAAGGCACAGGTACACAAAGGAGCATTGCCGTCCCCTGGATGCCAGCATGACCCTTCAGCTGCTAGCAAAGAGAAGGGGAATGAACCAGAAGGTATCTCAGATCTGCAGCTGGGAAGGAAAAGCTCACTGGCACTCACAGTACTGCCAGCTTCCACTTCAGTGGGATACTCACATTTTTGGACATTTTTTCCCCTCAAAGCTCCAGGAGTCTTGGGAGAGATGAGACTCATAGCGTTTGGTATCAGAAAAGAAAGCACAAGACAAAGTAACGCTGATCCTCAGGAAAGACCAACTCTCAACAGTGAGGTTTCCCCCATTGCTTAAGACATCCTTAGAAAGCACAAATCAGTATTTCCAACTTCTTTGTGGGGTCTGGTTGGCGGCACTCGGGACACATCATATGCTTCTTGACACTGCTAGGGACAGACGATGCTCTGTCAATTCCTGCCCGCATCACATCAGCTCAGATCGGGGACAGCAGTGGAGGGCTGGCGAGCTCAATGCCGAGCCGGAGGGGCAGCGATCCCTAGGAGAGACCTGGAGCACTGGAGGAAAGGGATGCTCTGCAACTCTGAAGAAATCCTTCCCATTCCCTTTGCAGCAAAGGACAGCCCAGGGGGCCAAACTGACCAAAAAGCCACAAAATCCATGTACCCCCAGCCTCTCTTCCCTAATCAGGACGGAGATAACCCAGGCAAAATTCCCATTAACCAGCTAATGCGTATAGCAGCGTTTCCCAGCCAGAGCTCCTCGTGGCTAAATAACAGTCTTTATCCCCCAATTTCCCTTCATCATTTGTCATCTTCTTTCAAATCAACTCAGTATTTCCTGAATCCTCAAGTACTAACAGGCTTGGAAAAAAAAAAAAAAAACCCAAGGAGGAAAGTGCTTGTGACTCACTAGAGAACCGGTTAATGTTTCCCACCCCTCTCTCTTCTCTCAAACTTCCCCCTTTCCACCCTGGGCCTCCAAACACTTCCCGGACAGCCACAGATCGGCTCAGATGCGTTGGTCTGGGGGTGGAAAGCCAGCAAGCAAGAAGGCAGATGGATCACAGTGCTGGGAAGAAAGAAGCACAAAGCACCGGGATCTCTAGCAGACGCATTTCCTATTCCCCAATCCCACTCCAAATCAGCACAGTGTCCCTGGGATAAACCCAGCCCTGCACCGAGCAGTACCAGGACCTTTCCCAAAGGACAAAGGAAAGCGAGTAGGGATCATGATGCTGGAGCATCCTCCGTGCAGGACCGGCAACACATGTCCCCCCCTCTGTCAGCAGCCCCTTCAAGCCAATGTGAACAGGCAGGGACATGAGTTTCTGCAGCAAAAATGGGTCTATCAGAGCACAGAGGAGTCGGAGAGGGGCTGTGCTGAGGGCTTGGCAGGTGTATATGGAAATAGAGACAAGAAAACAGAGCACAGCAATGTTTCACGCTTGGGCGGTCTTCCCCCCCCACATGCATCCACGGGCACGGTGGCAGGGGAGTCGGGGTGGGTGACTGGGGCATGGCCACGGGGCTGAAGGTAACCCCACCTGCACTGCCACGCTACACGGCACCTCCATCAGAGATGGAGACCTCCGGCTCCTGCAGAAGGCAACCCGACCCGAGCCATCGCCTGGTCGCAGCCATGCTGCTCGCCTCCCAAGCGGGGCCCATCCCACGATCTCCAAAGCAAAACAGAAAAGGATGGATTTTTTTTTTTTACCCCCCCTCTTCAGTGCTTCCCCCCCTCCAGGTTCCCCTCCCTCCCTTTGCTTTCTAACACACCGCCACATCCTCACATAATTGTGTAAGGGCAAGTCAGGGGCAACCTGAAAGCGAAGCAGAATAGCTGCAGAGTAGGAAAACAAGGAAAAAAAACAAAAATAAAATAAAAAAGGAGGAGAGAGGGGTTTTAAAAAGAGACAGGACTCGGGAAAAAGCAACGGCAGCACAAGGAGAGGGGAAGGGGGGGGAATTCCTTTGGAAATCATTAATACTCCAGGAACCTTCAGGACTAAACCTGAATACAGACACTTTAGCTCTCAGCTCTGCCATTAACGCTAGGGCCTAAATTATTGATCTTTTGCCTTTATCAGCATAACAGTCACGTCCTGGTATCAAGATCTAACTACACTGCGGTCCCTGTGCTGCAGCCACTGAAATAATTAGGAGAAATTCTCATTAAAGGAGAGTGAAAGGTTCAGAGATGGAGACAGAGAAAAGGGTCTGGGAGGGTGTTTAATGTCTTCCACAGGGTCGAGAGAGCGCTCTGATCAAATCCCGGTGCGGGGCCGGGGGATGACAGCTTATCAAAAGG
>NW_009224264.1:0-844 GCF_000690835.1 Fulmarus glacialis | reverse complement strand
AAAAAAAGAAAAAAAAAAAATTAATAATGGAAGGGCAGCTGCGGGCTTGTTCAGAGTCTAAAAAATTCAGCCTGGGGCAAGAGAAGGGGTGCGGGGAGGGGAGGTGGGTATGAGAGAGAGCCGGAGGAGGAAGGAGCCCAGCCTGCTCCCCGAGGCGCACGGCCACGGCTCTCGCTATCGATTTCACTGCGGACTGCGCCGCTCGGGACTCCGAAAGGAAACCTCAAAGCAAAAAGGGAGAGCGGCAAAACCGAAGCGAAACCACAAGCGTGGCTGAGAGATGGAGGGAAGAAGCCAGGAGGATGGGAGGGAAGAAGCCCAGCCTGGCGGCGGCATTGGTCCCAGCCCAAAACGCCGTGGAAAATGTCAAAAAAAAGAAAAAAAAAATCTATAAAAAAGGGAAAAATGCGCCCCCACCAGACTGAAACCCCAGGAAACATTTCACAAAGCCCAGGAAAAGGGAGGGGAAAAAAAAAAAATAAATCCCAGTCTGGTGGGCAGCAGAAAGAAGTCGCTGGAGATTTCGGCGTGATTGGGGAGGGGGTGATGGAAAGATAAGGCGAGTGATGGACGGGGAGGGAGAAGGACAAGGATGAATGTAAAAAGCCTGTCCCCTCCCCCCTGCGCACACAAAGTTTGCCTATATTTAATGTCAACGCGCTGTAATTTAAAAGAAAAATTCCATTTCACTCGGCTAATCAGAATGGTTAGAGAGACCATTACCACAAACACTGGGAACATCTGAAATTGATTATTTTTTACTTCGTGCAGTTAATGAAATCCTCCAGTGACCGCGGCGGAGGGGTCCGCGCCCGGCGCCGGGGATGGGGAGGGGGATGCCGCG
>NW_009224263.1:344-1878 GCF_000690835.1 Fulmarus glacialis | reverse complement strand
CTGGGGTTTTTTTTCCCCTCTCTTGGCACTGAATTTCTGGGTCTCCGCACTGGTATTTCTCCATCTCCCGCTTCCCGAGGGGAGGACGCCCGGTCCCACCGCTGCCGTAGTGGGGAATGCGCTTCACGAGTCGCTGTTCGTGGAGCTGCTCAGGGCTCACAGTCGCAGGGACTTGAGAAAAGAAATAATTTATATTTTGGTTAAAAAAAAAAAAAAATGGAGCGTCAGGGTCTTTTAAATCCCAAATACAAGCTTTGGAGAGGGAAGGTTTGTTGGGTATCAGGGAGCCACCGAAGCATCTCAAAGCACAAAAGAAATGGTAATTTTCACATATGCTAGCAAACGTTAATTTTCACATATGTTAGTAATTCCACATGGTTTGAAAAATGAAGGATGAAACGTTGTCCCTGAATGTACCCATCCATTTGCAGTGCGGTGCAAGCCAGGCTGTCATTTTAACATCAGGAATATATTTTACAGCCACTGCCCTCTGCGCGCGTTGAGTCCAGCCGTGACACTATCCTTCCTCCGCCTGGGTCCTTCTGAACTCACAGCAACATGAACTCGCCAGCAACAGATAAAACAGGGAGATTCATTGTGGGTTATGCAGAGAAGACGATGTGGTGGTCAGACACCAGAGGTGCTTGACTCTCCCCGGCTGGCTGCTGGAATGATGTCTTATCTTGAGTTTAAGGGCTCAACCTGACCCTGAGCCATTTTTAACCCGAAGTGGGAAGAGCCCTCCCTGGGTGTCCCTCTCCGCTTTGAAAAACTCTTCATTCGCTCCACGGTATCTGCTTTCCTGATGTTTTTCATTTTTGTACCTCTGCAGACCCACTTTTCCAGTGTTTGATGCTCTGCTTCTTGAAGATGCTTTAACGCTCAGGACTCAGAAATAACTCCTAGCAAACGCGGTGCAGAGAGACCCAGCAAGAAGACGTCTAATCTAATGTATCACATTTCCATAGTTTGTGCTGCAAGCAGCAATTTGTGGTACAGCAGCAACGGCTGAGTAGAGACGAGCATTATCACAGGAATTCCTTCCATCTCTCGCCTGAGTATGTGACAAATAAGTCTTGGCCGTGGCGTTGTCTTTTCTGGTTTCGGACTAACAGGCTTGACTCTTTTTTTCTTTCCCTGGAAAGGCAATTTTACCTTTGCCTTGTGCACCTCCATTCCCTGTAACTGAGAATTTGCTGCATGGTGCAACATCCCGTGTGCTTGGAGAGCGCAACGCCAGGGCGGGGGATGGCACAGAGGCCGTAAATAACAGCACCTCCGAGGAGGTGGGCTGCTGAGGGCGGTCAGCCGGGGTGTTCAGCACGGCTCCGTGCGAGCTGGCTTTCCAAGGGACGGGGAATCTACATAGGAGGGTCTGGGACTGCGTCCTGTGGGATGCTGGATCACAAAAAGATGCGATGACCGGAGGGTTGTTGCAGAGAACCAGCCCGGCGGCCGTTTGGTGCGGGGCTGCGGGGCTCAGCCGCCTTCGGGGGCCGCGTTACCCCGCCGGCGCGGGGGGGGGGCCCACCGG
>NW_009224263.1:0-239 GCF_000690835.1 Fulmarus glacialis | reverse complement strand
CTAGAGCGTGCAGGCTCGAAGGGTTGAACCTGGTCGGGGGCCGGGGATGCCGGCCGGGAGCTGCTCCCCCGGCAGCACCGGTGCGGGATTTGCGGTCAGAGATCGCTCTGTACCCGCATCCATCGCTCTTGGGGGAGCAGCCTGCCCAAATACAAACCTCCGGGGCAAGGGCCATCGCTTACAGGCGCCCTCCCGGCCCCGCCGGAGCTGTGTCAGGCGGGGGGGCCGGGGGCGGGGGG
>NW_009224262.1:0-28795 GCF_000690835.1 Fulmarus glacialis | reverse complement strand
ACATTGAGCCATTGACCACTACCCGCTGGTTTCGTCCATCCAACCAATTCCTCACCCACTGGACAGTCCACCCATCAACTCCATATCTCTCCAGTTTAGAGAGAAGGATGTTGTGGGGGGCCATGTCAAAGGCCTTGCTAATAATGCTGAGACCATTTTAAAAAAATAGGTACATTCAAACCATGACAGTTCATATTTCTCATCATCCTGTAGCTAAAATTGCAGCAAAATAGCATGGCATGTCAGAGGACTGACATCATTGAAGAGGTAAGTGCTGTGTAAAAGGATTGAATATGGTGGGAGGTAATGATACTTTTGTGATGTATTCAGTTTGGCTGACATACCCATTACAGGGAAGATGGCAGGGGCATGGCCATTCCCACAGGTGTAGGAACCAGCTCTGAGGAGAAGTTTCTAAGACAGTTCTCAACCATATACTGTTGTGGAAATCCTCTAATGAAGAACTGAATATGCCCAATGCCCAACAGTCTTGTGGGACCAGTGATGAGAGCCTATAGTCCCGGTGTCTTATTCTTGTTTTTCACGACTTCTAGACTCACATTCTCAGTAAGTTCCACACTTTGTCCTATCTCTCAGGGTTACCTTTCAAAGAAGAGTTTCCAAGGGCAGAACAACTTTATCTGAAAGTGTGCTCTCAACTGTGTTAGCTGCTCAGTGCAGTGTCTTGGTTTGGGCTTTTTTCTCCTGCACTAAAACCTGATGTGGACCAACAGGCGCTGAATCTCAGGCCCCTTGGAGGATCCTACAGGAACAGGGAAGAAAGGGACAGTTATGTAGAGCTGTTATGGCTGTGCAAACCTTTTCCAAACAGAAAGAAGAGGAAGTGTGGGTGTGCATCTGCAAGGCTGCATCCTGGTCTTTTACTATAACGGCCAGTATAAATCAGTTTTAGTGTAGTAGTTCAAGTAATGACAGCCTTCTCTGTTCTTGAAGGCAGAGCAAAATTGCTTTGAGGGTTCCAAATCCTCCATTCTACGTCTTTTTTCACTGAACAAAATTTGCTCCTGATATATATACATTTTCTTTCTCTGCCATAATTTTTTTTTCTTTGAAGTTGAAAAAAAGCAAAACTGCCACTCTCTCAAACCTAGTCCTTTTGCATATGTCACGGGCTTGGGACTGCAGCACGGGGTAAGTGTAGCATCTGGCTTAGGTGGGAGAAAGGGATGTGGATTAATTGCAGTTCAAATAGGAAGAGCAGATGCTGTGAGAAAACCTGATTTTAAATATAGGTAAATTTCTTCTTTTAAAAACTTAGGAGACAGAATTGATGAATTCCTTGTTTCTAAGTCCTTTCTCTTTGTCACCTGAGCAAACAAGTCAATCTCTGTTTTTCCTAAGCTCTTGAACCACCACACTGATAGCTACAGCCTCTCCAAAGGAGCAGGAGAACCCCCCCCTTCTCTTTGCATCCCCTTGATGAATGTGGGGAGGGTGGATGCAGCCCCTGACCCTTTTCCTGGCTTTCAGAAGAGCCTGCTCTGTGTGGAAATCACAAGCTTCTAGACCTCTCCTACATGTCTTCATCTGGTTCTCCTTGTGTTTTGTTACTATTTTATGAGAAAAGGGGACGCTAGGAACTGAATAGAGCAAAACTAGGAATGAAGAGGAGGCAGAGAAACGTAAACGGATATTTAACGGTGAGAGGCTCAGGAATGCAGTAGCAGAGTAAGGAGGGTAAGTTAGGAGCAGGCGAGAGTATGGTAGGACTGGCTGAGCAAACACAGGAAGCCAACAGTCTACCAAAACTTAAGAAAAAAGTAACTTGAGATTATGAAAGGAGCTAGGATAGGTGGATGGGAGCCAAAGGAAGTGGGTAGACAGATTAGATTAAAGATAGAGAAAACTTGTTTCAGCACAAAATGATGAATGTTAGACTTAAAATCTTGTTATCATCAAAAGGCAACACACCATATATATACAAACAGGAACTTCTTGTTAGCCAAATAAATATTTTAATTGTCTAAAAGTCCAAATTAACTAAATAAGAAAAACCTCATTTAAAATATCTTTTAAACTTGTATACAAGAGAAGCTTTCAAGTAGCTGCCCCTTCACTGTGCTGCTATGTGCATTCTTCCAATGTTTCTCTGAGTCCTGGGGCTGACAGCGTCAGTCTTTCTGAAGAGGAAAAAGGGGACAATTAGAATGAGTTTTCAGCAACCTGAGGTCTTTGCAGGGGGAGGTTCATGGTGGGGGTCCCTCTCTCCTCAGTCTTGGCTTTCTTTGGGGATATTTTAGTGTAACATCTTACCACAGCCTGCCGCCTCCTCCCTGCTTCCCAGGCAGAGTCTGGGAGCCGCACGCTGCCTCCCCCAGCCCCGCGACCCCGGAGGGGCTGCTTGTCCTGCAGTGACTATGTAGGGGTGCCAGCCCCCTGCCCCGGGCACTCCCAGGGCGAAGCCAACGTAGCGGGGGCCACAGGCACGTGGCCACCAGGCAGTTGCTGCCACAGCTAAAACCAGCTCCCACTGAGGCAGGGCCAGACACTTCTGAGAGCCCGCGCTGCCAGCTGCCCACCAAGCCTCTGGCTGCCTGCTAGCGATGGCAAAAACCGTATTTACATAGCTATGGGAGAAAGGCTGAAGGAAAAGACAAAGATACTGGAGTTACAATTGAACTGGAAGAAAATGCTCAGAAGTGAACCTACCTGTTGCTATGCAGGGAGATGGGGTCTGACACTCCCCACCCCGAGAAACAAATACCAGAGTCAGTTAAGTGTATGGAGTACTTACGGATTAAGAAGTCAGAGCTGGGGAGGAGGTAGGACTGAGAAAAACAGCTTGGCACTATAAAGCAGAGGAGGTCAGGCTTGGAGAAAAGGCAGAGGAGCCTTGTGGAACAGGAACAAATGTCCTTCCAGAGAGGGGGGGAGTCCAGGATTGATCCTGCACGTTCCCATTCCTTGCTGTCAGCAAGTGTCTCTTGGGAGAGTATGTCCAGTCTTGATACAGGCAGAGCGTACCAGCCTTTAAATCTGTCAGCTGCTCTATTAATTCAGAAGATATCAGAGCCGATTTAGAGACCCCCGTCAGGCTGTTGATCTGCATGGATCTCAGCATGATGCCATATTTGTGGAGTCAATTGTGCAGTAGGTAGCATCTGTGTTAAAGGTTACCCAAGGTAACAGTATTTCATACTTTATCACTCACAATCCTTAATAACATGATCAGGTGGTATTTTTCTACAAACATTTGGGTCATTCTCTAAACAGGATGGATCAGCTCTCAGAATGGTTCAAAATTATTATGCAGTTTAAAGTAGTAAGAAATTAAATATAAAAACAAATAAATGGGTTGTATTATGCTAGATATTCTCAAAAATGAGTTCCTAATCATCTTATGTATATGTCTCTGAAAGCATACAGACCTCTCCACTCCTGTTCGCTTGCAGTAACAGATTTTGTTGTGTCACGTCAAGGCACCTGTAAGTTACAATATAATGAAAAGTGATATTTCACCTGTGCTTTTGTTATATTTTGGATATACTTAAGAGAAGACAGTTGAATTTGGTATTCAGTCTGTGACAGTAGCCTCCTGCTGTTTCCTTTCTAGGAGTTGAAGAATTTATCAGCAGAAATAATAGATGAGGATGAAGCTAGAACATGCATTCATGATGAGAGAAACAAGTTTTGTGTTGAGACTATAGTGCAGGGATTTTGGTTCCACTGTATTAAATGACTGGTAAAAGTAATGATAATTTTGTTTGATATCGGTACAGTAAAGCAAGTACTTAACTTAGATGCATTTTGATTATCTTTCAGAAGAGATTCATTTGTCAACCCAGTCATCAATTTAACTTATCGGTAAACTGAGCTCAAAAAATATGACTCAGTACCCACACATATTTTACGTTCTGTGTGAAAATACCAAGTAATGTAGGTGTCACTGATGGAGAGGCTTCATTAATTTTTATTATTTTTAGGTAAAGGTCACTGCTGTGCCTTTTGGGAAGAAATCCTAGTGCATATACAGCTTTCTTTTGATGGTTTGATTAATCTCAAGGATGCTTATTGTGGCAGAGTAAGTGATTCAGGGATGACTGCTCAAACTCAATACTTAACTCTCCAAAGAGGACATGTACTGTGCACATACTGGCTCTTCCCCGTCTAGGTCTTTTTGCTCTGGGCATGGAAAGCACAGCCAGGCTAATTCAGCTCTGAAATTGCAGAAGAAATGTTCCTATTGAGCTGTAACTGAAATGCCGAGATCGGGGGAAGGGACCAAGAAAGGTAAAGGGAGGGGAGAAAGTTTAAATTATAACTCAAAATGTATTGTGGCAATGTTTGAAGGCATTCCCTTTTGCTGACCTGCTGCCCAAGCACTTGAATTGCTTGCATTTTGGGGGCCGCAGGACCACCTTTCCTAGGTGACTGCTGTGCCTTTGTTTTGAGCTAGCTGAGCCTTCTCATTTCTTCCCTGACCATAGAAACACCACCCTCGGTGAGGTTGGGCTTCTCTGTGCTATGTTTTGCTGTACTTGCTGTTATGTACAGGGGTAGTGGAGAAGCCACAGACCGTTCTGTGAGGGCAATGCTAGCAGCAGTTCGCAAAATCAGCTCAGCAGCTGTCGCCAGGGCTCTGCACCTGTGGCTCTTGCTGGTTTTACGTATCCAGAGTAGGCTAAGAGATGTATCTAATAAGCTCAAATGTGTTCCAGTGGAAAAGCATGAAGGACAATTAGTTGGCCCATATTTTCTCCGATTTCACCCTCCTTCTTTTGTCAAGCCATGGTTCTAAGAACTTGTGCATTCCTACCATCACTGTGGGAAATGCAAGTTTTGATGCCTACGTCAAGTACCAGGATTTGATGTATGGTATTTTAAGTTGTGAACTAACAGAAGGAAGAGTAGAATATATTCTGTTGTCTTGTATGGGGCAACTTTAAAATTGTCAGCTCACAAAGAATCAGAAAATGCAAATTTTTCAAATTGTTCACTTGTCAAATGCCAGTGGCAGGATAGGGGTTATGATCTACAGTAAATGTTAGATACTGCACGGCAGTGAGTGTTCTCAGTTGGTGCTCAGGACCACGCTGCCTCTAGATGACTCGTTATCTGACAAGACTGTTTCGCTATTAAGAATTTAAAGTGCTCTGAATATTTTGATTGAATGGAACAGGATTTCGGAGGCTATCTTCACCTCTGTATAGTGTGTTACTGCATATCACTTGTTTCCTTGTCAAAATTAGTGTATTTTCTCGTTAATGTTAAATTTCGCTCAGGATGGAGGAAATCTTGTACAGTTTTCCTGTGTCCATGACTTTGCTTTTGATGTCATTCAGATGGCGATACTGTAATTCACTGGTTACATTCAGTTGCTGTTTAACTGGCCCAGTACTAAAATTTGATCCCCAGAAGACTTCCTTTGTGATCGGGCTAATCAGCGCATTGGCAGTCTGTTCCTGTCGTGCGGGATCATCCCACACCACAAACAGTTGCGGGGAGCCGAGGTTCTTTTTTGCTCAATGTCAGGCTGAAGGAGTATAAATTCTGCTTTTGAAATGACTGTTCGAGAGGTTTTTACTTTGCTGCTCTGCCAGCGTCCCTTACAAAGGCTACAGTGTTTGAGTACAAAATAGTAATTCTTACCACTTAACAGGATGCTCTTGGATTCTCCTTCCAGCTCAGCAGGGCTCTAACAGGGTGCCAGACCTTTATTTTGTGGGTATCCGGCCTGTACTCCCGGTTCCAGCATTACTGTCAGCCCCAGCGAGGGACGGCTGCGCCCTCAGGGGCGGGCGGCCGGGGGCAGAGCGTGCCAACGAGCCCGGCAGAGCCGGGACCCCATCCCGCTGGACCCAAGCGGGGCAGGTCTGGAGGCAGGAACGCGATTCAGAGAAGAGCAGAGATCGCTCAAGGTTCGGTGAAGAGGTCAGACGAGTTCGTGGTGGTGAGGCAGGTCTGAGGTGAAGACGGGAGCACAAGTCAGCGAGTCGCAGCCAGGGTAGGCCCAGAGACAGTAACCCGGGTCCAGCCAGAGCCCGGTGGTTACCAGGCCAGATGAGGCAGTTCCCGGGCCGGACTGGGAAGTTAGTCTGGGTGGGGGTCGGTGGGTGCGTGGCCAGGCACAGGCACAGGCACAGGCCCGTGCAGTGCAGCTGCAGCGGAGCTCAGGTGTGGGTCAAGCCTGACAACCTCAGCTCAGCAGCCGTTCCTGCGCAAAGGGTAGGGCAGCCACTGAGTCTTCTTCCAGCTTTCTCTCAAAAAGCTCTTCGGGGCTGGCCGAGCGGTCTCAGAGCTGGCCTTTGCCGCACAAAGCTGGACTAAAGTGCATTGCAGTCCCGACAGTCACTGGGAAGCCTGATCTCTGTGTCCTGTATAATGGTGATTAGAAAATACGCTCTTTTTACTAATGTTTAACCAAGTAAGAACATTCCTGATACACCTGCAAAGCGATAATGTCTGTAGCACAAGAAATGAGCAAGGACTATTAAAAAAATTAAAACAACAATGTGGGACAAGTATATTCCTGCTTGTCCATACTGTTTATCCATAGATCTATGACATTTAATCTCTGCTCTGTATGATCTCGGAGGCAGACCGTACATGTCCATTACTGACAAGGTGGACATGAAACTGTGTTTCAGAGACTGCCATTTTCTTTCAAGTACCTGTAGGCAGAGTAGCTTATTCCTGCCTGTCGCAACACTGCCACGGAGCAAATCTAAAGGAAATATTTTTAAGATCTGCAGGCCCCTGGATGTGCTTTTATCAGCAAAGGGATATCTTTTCTTCTTACAGAAAATCACTATCCATCGAGCACCCCTCCCTCTTCTGCCATGGGGAAGGCAGTAGGTAGGGAATGGTAGAAGGTAATCCAGGTGGTCTCTGTGGGGTGCCTCTGTTAATCACTTTCCTGACTCATGGAGGTCGAGTCAACCCATGAAAGCTCAGGTTGGGTTGCTCCTTATTTACACTCCACATACCTCCAACAAAAAAGTTTCTGTAAACCGTTAACGGGACCTCAAATACTGAATTTACCGGATCTGGCACAGATGCTGACCTTAGGATTAGCACAAGTGACATCATCCATTCATGTGGTCTGAAACAAAATATCAAAGGGATAAATGAAGGCTCCCTACATCTTCATTTTTTAGGACTAGTCCTCCAAGTCCAAGACCGTAGTAGTAAATTTTGTGGAGCAGCAAAAACTCTGCAGGAAGATGTTTCAAGGAAGTGTCTTGTTGGGCATTTAGAGCAGAGCAAGTTGACTGCGATGCCTTGCACTGCTGTGGGCAAGCTGCACCTCCCGTGCCGTTCCTTCTGCACACTAGCCTTGGGAACGGCTTCCCGTTTCTGTGACTGGGAAGCATGGGGTAATTTTTCCCTGCTGGAGTGGGCTCATCTGCCCTTACGCCCTCGGCTCTCCTGCCTGAGGATTTTTGGGGTCCTGGGCATACTTCAGCGGGCAGACTTTCGGAGATGGAACGATATCTCTTCTGGCACTTGCTGACAAGTGTTACTTGCCTTCAGGACGTAACAGAATAGATATTTAGTGTCATGTTTTTGTGGACCTCATTACTTGAATCAAGGCAGTGTTTTATGTAAGGCCTGTGCAAAGCTTTCTGTACATAATGGGGACATTCGGCCGGGAGTCTGCAGGGAACTGCTGGGGTATTTTTCCGCTTCAAAGTTTCTTTGGCGTTCTCCCCAGCTAAAGGCACCAGCTGCTTTTAAGGCTTGGTTTTTTTTCTTATTTTCTCTGCTTTTCTTTCTCTGCAATTAAATAATTACCTTAATGAGAGATTTCCAGTTATTCTGATAATGTCTTGGGACAATGTTGAACTTCTGTGATCAACGGGAACTCTGGCAGGTGTTGGGATCTATTTACTGTAACAGCAGCCCTTCTGTCATGCAGAAAGGTAATGAGAAACAGCCAAAAGCAGCACAGAGCAATGACATAGCACAAAGCAGTTCAGTAAAAACACGAAGTCCTTTAAGTCAAAACTGTCTGTATGTTCAGTGAAGACCTACAATGGGTGTCTCAGTCATTTTTGTTTACTTGTTTTTATTTATTTATTTTTTCTGACTAGATTAATGATGCACTGGAAAGGAGTGAGTAGGAAAAACTGGAGGTTATTTGATAGTAAAATAATTTCAAGATATTTATATAGTGCAATTTACTTTGATACTTAGGTTAATACATACTTGTCAAGAATAAGAGTTGGACTTTTTTTTCCAGAGGCAAAACAGGACATGAAGAAAACCTATTTGTAGCTGTGAAATTGTTGTCTAGGTATTTGTTCCGAGTGGTACATGGTTTGCATGCCAAGTTAAAACAGTTTTCCTGCGTATGTGTTTTTTTTAGCTGCTCTACTTAAGTACACTTGGAAAGTTTTATTTTGAAATGGTGAGTGCATTCAAGCAATGCTGCCAAATTCCAGGATTATTAAGTTAATACAGAACATTTTGTTGACTTTAATTTGTGAAAACGGTGTTTTAGCAGTTTAAGAGTTGTTAAGGAATATGCAGCCTCAATTATTTTTGGAAAAAATTCTACAAAATCTGAAAATGTTAGGACACCCAAATGATTCATAGAAGTAGTAGTTTATTGTCAAGAATAATGGACCTAAAATGCCTATACAGGATAAAGTCTGATAAAGTCTTTCTGACAATGAGACAATACCACCCCAGTACTCCAACTTCTGCTTTAAAAGAACCTACCACCCTATCTTTGCATTTGCAGCTTCCTAGAAGAAAAGGCATTAAGACAAAAATTATGTGGCAGCTGGTTTGAAAACCACGCATCAGAACAGTACCTTGGTTTTACTGAAGTTACCTTGTTGTTAGATGTACATTGTAGGAGGTTGTGACAAGATCTCGAGTGAGATGAATAAGCCTAGTCTTCTTCCTTAAAATGAGCTCCCCAAAGACGACCAAAAAGGCTTTTAAATGTAGAAGGGGAAGAAAAAAGAAAAAAAAAAGAAAAAAAAAGCTAGAATACTTATCTTTTAAATACAGAAAACTCCAAGTGACTAGGAAAAACAGCATAGAAATAAAAGCAGTTCCCACTGTGTCATGGTACAGTGAATTAGTCCTTGCTTTATGCCAGCTAGTGACCTTGAGTTGTGGGGAACTGTGAACATTTCCCCCCCCGCCATGGCTGGCTGCATTTCCCCTCCATTCTCCCCTGATGCCCGGCTGCTCCAGGGTCCCTCTGACTCCCCTTCTTTCCCCCGCACCTTGCATCCCGCCCTGGCCACCTGCCCCACCGGGCAATCCCTCTTTCAACGGCATCCCGGGGTGTCCCGGTGGGGAGGCACAGCCTCAGCCCTCAGCTGCAGCCCTGCTACCCGGCCAGCCTGGCCCCTTCAGGGAGCTCAACGTACCCCCGAGAGCTCAAGCCTCGCAGAGGTATATGATGATAGTTTTCCCCAACAGCCACTGAATTACTTAGCGTGCAGCTGCTTGTTGCTTTCCAGCAATTGCTAAATCACAGTTCAGGCCGAGGCAAAACAAAGCTGGCCTTGACTTCAGGAATAACAGGCTGCAGCCTTAATTATTCTTGAATTTAAAGGCCTACTGTTAGCACTAGACAAGCAAAGAGAAGAACACTTCAATACTAGTCGTGATATGGGTTTGCTGGTAACTGGCACTTTATAAAGCTGTTATTTCTTCATTTGAGCAGGCTACCCTAGTTTTTGTGTAATTTCACACTGCTTCTTCGGAGACAATAAATGGGGGAGGAAAATTCCTAATTCCGAGCACAGGATTAGGGGAGGTTTTTCTCAGCGGCTCAAAGCAACTCCAACAGCTTTTCTCAGCGGCTGCCCTCTCCATGGTGTTACACACCACATCTGCTAATAAGGGCCTGTGTGATACAGAAACTTGCTAGTGCAGGGAAACCGTTTGCCCTGTGCTAAATGGTTGCTGGAGTGACTTTTCAGAGCGTCTCACCAGACCAGGCGGAAGTGGGTTGAACGGGACTGCAGCTTGATGGGTTTTGAACTAAAAAGCTGGCACTGACATTACGTTTTGAATCTTTTGTCCTTCTTCACAAGTTGAGTAAGATGAATTTGTCAAGTATCTGTTGAGTAAATAATTGGTAGAAATACTTCAAGTTGCGTATCTTTTTAGCTTGGCTCGTTTTTTTGCCTATTAGCAAAGCAACTGTTAGTACCCCCATTTTGTCTGCACATTTTCAAATTGTTGGTTTGGCAGTGTTCTTTTAAATAAGTAGAGAAAATTGTTACCTATTGCTAACAAACTTCATATTCAAATAGACTTTTTAAAAAATAAAGTACAAGCCCTTTAATCCTAACTTTTTTCTCTCCTTAGATCAAGGAGATCCTGCCTCTTACCCATACCCTCCACCCCTCAAATGTTTGGAAAACAGAACTTAAAAGATTCTGTCACATGATGCTATTTAAATGTTATTGCATATCAAAAGAAATTAAGCATTGGTAAACTGTTAAAGCAAAAAATTAATATTTCCCACAGTATTGATTTTAAGCATCTGTTTTTAAAACTGCACTGTACACCTGGACTCCCTGCATTTTTTCTTTGTTTCTGTTCTCATCTACAGACTGTGTGTCTAGATTCTGATAGTAATTGAACCGTTTGATCAGTTTCATATATATTCTGAACAAGAAATTACTTAGCTATTCAAACTAATAAGTGATTCAGTGCCCTGTTTTGGGTTGATGTTTAAAGAAAACACTTCTCTTACTTATTTTTCCTAACTCGTTACAAAATATTTTGTGATTCCCATCAGTGATGTTTAAACTATAAAATTTCCAGGGCTACATAGGTTGCCATTACCCTTGATAACACTAGGAGACAAAGCAAAAAGCAGAATTGCATGGGCATAATTTTCCATAAAAAGAAGGTTCAGCTGAACTCTGTAAGTGCAGAAGAATGGGCAAAGAAAGGGGAACAAAGCCAAGTAGAAACCTCTAAGAAAAGTGTGTCTAAAAAATTATCTTTGAAATTTCCAGAAATGTTTTTCTTTGCTTTGCTAAAGTAAGGCATTGCGTATGTAAAATCTTGAGCAAAAGAGTAGACTATAAAAACAGAGTAAAAACCAATGGCCTCTTTTTACATTTAGTTTACAATGCCTTGCTGAAGATAAGGGAATGCCAGCTCGTTCAAAAGCAAGGTACAAGAGAAAGGGTTTCTTGAGTTGAAGAGAAATCCCAGATAGCTACTAGTTGAAATGAGTCTAGAAATGATATGTTGAAAGGTTTTTTGTTTCTTTTTTTTTAACAGCTATTTGATATTGTTAACTAACAACTCAAAATTTTATGCTATATCTAGATCTTTTGAAGTGGCCAAATAGAAACTAAGATGCCAGTCTACTCTCTGAAGACATCAACTGTATTTTAAAAATTTGAACTCAGATTTTGTGAAGTGATTTCTGAAACTAGACCAGGAAAAAATGGGATACAAAATATACAGAAGAAATTAACCTTTCCCCGCACTGTACCCATCAGTTTTGAAGCCCTTGGGCTTTGAACTTAATAGCTTGGATTTCTAGGCCACTTTTACCCAGTTTTCTCTCCTTGTCCTGCTTTATTAACACAGCAGATCTTTTCGTTTTCAAAAACGGCCACTTTGTCTTCTAAGGTGACAGCATCCTCTGGAAGAGATTAAAGTCCATTGGCAAATAGTTCTTGATTTGAATGTTTACACTTTAGTGACCAAATTTGGAAAGGTGCAACAAACTTATTTGATGCCGCTCTTAGTAACAAATGGTTATTCATGATAATGTCCATTGAATACTCATTGTGAACCTTGTATTAGGTTGCAGACTCGCTTAAGATTCAAAGATTAATTGAAGTCCAGTATGGAAATTAAAGCAAAAGTGAAGGCATAGTGGAATTTAAAGGAGAAAAAAAAAGTTTCACCAAGTATTTGAATGATAGGCTTGAAGCATTTAAATTTCCTACTCTTTTTGCAACACTTTTTACCTTTACTTTCTTTGCATACCCTCTTTAACTTGATGATTAAAAAGAATTTTGCATTTATTTGGGAAAGTGTGGACATGTGATAATGCTGTTCCTTACAAAATGCACATTTTAGTTGTTTTTGTGCTTCAGTGACTGAGCCCCTATATTTAGCATTGTTGGTCTTTTCATCAAGAGGAGGTCACACACAACATCCACAGTACATGAAGTCTAGTCTGTATTGCACACGCGTAGTAGGGCCAAAGCCCTTCAAAAGCACTCTGAACATGCAATAGGTCCAAAGCTCTTGGGAGACATTAGATTTTTTTTGAGCAACCAGCTACTGTAAACATCCAGGAAATCAGTTAGATTCAGCATCTTATACCAGGACTCTGAACTGTCTTTCAGAGAAAAAGACATCAGTGCTTACAGACATGTAGAAAAAAAGAGATGCTCATTGAAAGTAACTGATGTGTGAGTATTTTGGCACCCTGTGACAATAGTTCAGAAAGTGTGACTTGCCATTTTAATTCCGGTGCTGATGTTTTCTTCCAGGCCAGTAGAGGTTCAGGGAGGCTCTTGTGTTTAATTTGCAGCATTTCACCTTTATGAAGAGTGAAATTTTTTTTTTAATCAGGTTGGCTTGTGTTTGACCATACCTGCACAAGACGACCACTTCATCTTGTCATGTGTGTTGATATACCTCGTTTTTGCAGCAGGATCAAAACTTACATATGCAGAAAAAGAAAAAGCATGAAGAGGAAAACTAAAAAAGAGAAGAGAAAAAAATAATTTTTTTAGATAAAGAGATGAGCAGATAAAATTACAAGGAAAAGATGATAAAAGTTGCTCAGCTTTTAAAGAATTCTCATTTAAAAAATATTTCTAATCGTATTATATTTTCAATTTATTGTCCCTTTAAGTCTGTGTAAACATCCATCTGTTTAATTTTGCCAGTAGTAATTGTCATCAGTTTGGACATCTAATCCATCTCATTGTCACCTAGTTGAAACTAGATGATTTTTAAAGGTCCCTTCCAACTCAAACCACACTATGATTCTGTGACATTAGGAAAATACATTTGACTGAATACCAGCTTGACAGGTGACAAGGGATGCGATTATGCATATTGTAGATTATGCTTATTGCTTGTAGTAATTTTTCTGACTTGAGAGGAAAAAAAGGAGTTTATTAAAAATGTCTAGTTCAAAAGAACAAATGTTGGGATAGTAGTGTCTGTCTGTATTTCATGTTTGAACAAATAGCTGTAATATTTATTGGTGACTACTCCAATTATATGTTGGGGGTCAGCAAGAGAAAAGCTGAGAATGGCTACAATGTAACAACAGAAACAATATAAAATGATGCTTCCTATAACTAACTGTTTCTTTCAGCATGACAGTGATATGATAAAATGAGTTTGAATAACTTCCAAAGTCACACAACTTGAGGTGCTTCTAGAAAGAAGGAACAGAAATAGAAATGAGTACGTATGGAGAATGCCTTTAGTTTTGACAAACTTTCTTTAAAGATTAACTGCTGTTCATTTTACTTTTACAACCAGTGATTGACAAGAAACATTTCAGAAATGTAGATGCAATAAAAGGATTTGAATTAATCCTTTCTGTAATTCAGGAGAGAAGCAGTAAGGCCTCGATTCAAGATAAGAGCTAATAGCATTTGTTTCAAGTTAAGCATATCTTCGAGTGCCATTTCTGCACTGGAATTTTCCTGATTTAACCCTGCAGTTACAGTCAAACAAAAGTTGAAACTCTTCCAATCATCACTCTTGAGGCTACAGCTGACAAGTCAAAATCATGGTCTTCAGCCCACATGCCTCCAGGGGAATAGCCAATTTATTTGCCAGTAGTGACTTCCAGAACTGTCATGGATTTAAGAATGAGGATTTTTAAATCCATCTTTTGAGATAATAAACTAATTCAAGAACACTTTCTGACTGTGGCTTCTCAAGAGAGGGGAAGTGTAAAGTGTGAGTGTGGACCATAGTGGGAACGATGGATTTATATTGAGGAGAAAAAGGAAAACCTTACATTTCTGAGAAATTAACTATAGTAAATTTCAGGCCTGACTGTTTGACTTCGGTTAGTCATTATTGTCTGTACACAGAGGTTCCACTACCATGAGCAATATTTAGTTTTTGTGATGTTATTTACTATGTAATCCCATTTTATGGTTCTGCTGGCTTGTAAACGTCATTAATGGTGGACATTACAAAACTCAGTCATGTTTCAACACGCACTCTGTCTGCCAAGTTAACAAATTCGCCACTGAAAATTGCATGGAAGTCTGTGGATTTCACTGAAGTTATAGCTGTGTCTGATAGCAGTGAATTTGGGACATTGTTCCAAAGCACTGGAATATTGACATTAAATGTGTTGATGGCCATTGAGTCTATAGACTTCAAGTAAATCCATCAGACAGGGAGTTATCTTGATCTCCTTAGGAGCCCTATCCTCGATCAGTTAATCAACACTTTATCACTGATGTGTGTGTGCTCAGCATGAAGCCCCAGACTGGCAGGATTTTTATTTGAAAAATGCACCTTGCAGCATAACTGACATGTTCCTTCTGAGGATCTGAAGGACAACCCACCAGTAACATACAAAACATATCCAATGTGGACCCTTAAGCTATTTCAAATTTTTAAATACTGTAAAAAGCGCACGAGGGAAGTGGTTGAAGCTGTTTCTTATAATGTTACTTCATTAATTTTTCCTTTGCATTGTTTTGTCAGTATCTCAGTAAAAATTTTGTTCTTCTTCTAGAGGACCTAAATGACTGAAACATAAATGAACAGTAGGTATCTATTTTATATCTCAGTTGAAATTCTGAATTACTGAAATATTATATCAGGGAGTAGAGGAAGATACTGTGACAAGAAAAATGATGAAATTGTTTCAAGGAATTTTAAATTCTTGGAAATTTAAATCGATGTTCCTGACTCCTGTTTGTCTGAGAGAGGGAGAGTTTTCTTCCATACATCTGCTATTGGGTGTGCTGAACTGAAACTGTCTCAATCAAGACAACTGTTAAGAACTACTTGGGACTTCATTTTTACCAGCTTTTTAATGGTTCCAGAATGTGTATAATTCCTTTCTCTGTGAGCGATTTTCATATTTCTAACTGCTTGTGTTTACTGAAAATTGTTCCTTGTTTTCTAGTAAAATTCTAGTTTGTACGCAGATGCCGTGCTGCGGGGCACACAATTAAATACCAGAATATACACTAGTTGATTTATTCCTTCTATGAAAGTCAGAATTTTATGCCACTCTAAAAATTTGATTTAGTAGCAGTTCCTACTTTCCCAAATGTCAAATTTTATCCTGTTCTATGAACGTATTTAGTTCGTGCTTGTGTGCAATACTTGCATTTGAATGCAAAAAGATGTGCTACTGCAGTCTTAAAGTTGGCTATCTAAAATCTGCTTAAAAAACAAAAACGGTCCAAGAAAATACTAATGCCTTGTTTCACCCCCTGCAGACTTACTAAAGCTCCATCATAGAGGTCAAAGGGAGGAAATTGAATTAATTCAAAAAACTCCTTGAGTGTAGGGACCAACGCTATTTAAACCTGTTAGTTAACTAAGTGGTGGAGGTAGAGGCGTCAGCAGTACTGTTCTGGTGGCCTCAGAAAGAAGGCAACCTTCCTCACCGCCCTGAAAGGGTGTTGGGACACCAGAGCTATGCGTAATTTTGTTGTCTTTCAAGTCAGATAATCAGACATGAATGACCACATCTATATTTAGTAAAAGCACAAGACATTGACAGCAAACATGGAGACTTCTTTGATTGCATTTTTGAAATAGTTCAGATGTTCCACTGAAATATTTTTGTCAAAATAAGGAGGTATTCTTGCTGCAGTGACTCAGATTAAGTTTACATGGTCTCTAGTGTATTGTGAATAGTTTACCTTACAGATTTCTGATACATAGAGTAATGTGTACTATACCGTGGACATTGCCCGTCATCTTTATTTAACATCAGTCTGGAGAGATGCAATAGAAAGGAGGAAGCTAGTAATAGAAAACCTCTTCAACTTCAATAAATTAAAAAAAAATTAAGTGTATTGGTGGTAAAAAGCAACGAAGAATAGATCAACTAGCAGGACAAATGTCTAAAGAATGCGATGGCTCAGTGTAGGACTGGAGAAAATACTTAAAGCATCTGGTTTTGCTTCACTGGTTTCACAAATTGGAATGAACTTTGCAATTTAACTTCGTTTTGCAATTCCAAGTCTGTAGTTCAATGTGGGCCTGGGTGAGTACCTGGCTTTTTTTCTTCTTTCTTTCTTTTCTTTGCAGGGTGAGGGGGGATGTCTGTGAATGAAACATCTTTCGTTACAGCAATAAGATATCTGTCTAATCATTGTTGGCAAGATGTAGAAGGATAGAGACTCAGTTCGTGGTTTCATTTTGTGTGTAGCTGAGAGCACTGATCCAGAGAGATGCTTTTCTCAGTTATCCTAAAAGGCACGAGCATATTCTCTGCCTCACACAGGCACACACGTGTGCCGATACACAGGTTGCGTCCACACTTGCCATTGTGTCTTGTGCCTAAATGAAATGGAAATGTAGAGCGAATATAAAAAATATGGGGAAGCACAAAGAGATGATGATGTAAAATAGAAAAAGAGTTGTAAAAATATGGGAAAAACAGATTACGGATAACGTGAACAAAACCTAAAATTGGATATACAAAGTACGCTAGGTAAATGAAGAAAAATTTAAAAAATGAATAGATTAATCTTCTGATAAAGATTTTCAAAGAAGTCTTGATAAGGTTATCAATTCCTGTTGGTTTTAAAGAAGACGTACAGGCCTAATTACTTTGTCTCTTTTGAAGCTGGAGAGTTTGATGTATCATCTTAGATGCAAATGATTCTCTCATGAGAAAACAATTGAAAATAGTTGTACACATATGAAGTTCTTTATGTAAAATAATGTCTGAGAATGCAAATAAAATTATAATAAATGATAAAATTATATGGTAGGAGGAAAGGATATAAAACAGAAGACGAAGTTTTCACTTCTGAGGAGAAATCTAGAATTTAAGAGATAGAAGTCTAAGGAAACAAATATGTTGTTTGCTAACAAATATGTTGTTAGCAAGTACTAAATATACAGCCCAACAAATACATATTTGTTTTTATCCACTCTCGATGGACACATATTAATTAGCCTAACTGGATATTACCAGGTTTTTCATTTAGCTACAGGTTTGTGAAACAGCACTGTCTTACTGCTTTAATTGTTGTGTTTAATAAAAGAGTAGGTAATATTGAGGCAAGTTTTATACTTGTAATAAAATACTACATCCTGATTTATGCCTGTATTTTCAGACACATCTTGTGAAAGTTTCTTAAATTTCACAAGTCACATCCAGCTGTTAGTTTTCATTATAGCAAAACATAGTCTAGTCTCCTACAGTATATTCTGTCAACAGTGAATTACTTCCACTGTTTATATCTTTGGTATAAAACCAAAGCATTAGTGTGAGTGAGAATTACATATAACTATCAGTATAGTGGAACATACTGTAGTGTATAACGGAATTGTGAATAAGTTAACCATGTGGAAGGAGTGCTGCACAACCTCCCTCTTCTGCTGCTGATGTTTTCCGTGGAAGCTCCTCCTGGAATTTGCTGTTGCACTTTTGAAATAGCTGCTGTAAAATGCACACAATACAAGATGTTTGAGATGATTTAAAACTTCACTGAAGTTGCGTATTGTGTATGTTAGCATGGAATTTAGATAATGCCTTTATCCACCCACCATGCCTTAACAAATCCTTCAAAAGATGTGCTGCCTTGTTAATCAACTGAGATTTGAGCAGGGATGGTTAATGTTCCATAGTCACACAGCATAAGAAGTTGACATCTTTAAAGTGAGTGACTAGTGTTTAATTCAGGATATATACAACTATGAGTACAGTCTTATCACATAAACTCAATGTACGTACCTGGAAGTGTCTCAGAACTAAATGCTTAATTAACATAAAACACCTTGAAAGTCCCTTATGTTTGCTAATTCTTCTTCATCTCATCTTAGCTTCTCAGGAGATTTACATCACTTTTTTAAGACACCTTTGTGGTAAGAAAGTAGTATTCTGATATTTATATATGAGAAAGTAAAGGCAAATATGTCCTGCATAGGTCATTCACAGTATCACATTAGTCATTCACATTAGATTGTCTTTGTGAATGTTTTTCTATCAGGGTGTCACATATTCATTTTATTATGCTTTTTTGAGCAAGGACATTTGGTCAAATGATGGGTATCTGTTAAAACTAAACAGAGCAGATAGCCCTATAAAAGTCTGCCCAATGGCTATCATTAATAACTAGGTAATTTAGCAAGTGAATGTGGGCTATTGCAGTCTTCCATGCATATTTTCCTGATAAGAACAGAACAAGGAGGAAAAGAAGGGATGGAAAAAAATCATTTCTATGTTGTGGATATCAACTGACAACGCTTTTTACTGATTTCTGTTACTGAAAGGGTGGACTTGGAATGCAAATAAAGCTTGTAATACTCTGACCCAGGAGGCTGTAGGATATATTAAAATACTAGGTCAAAGAATGAATGTAACTTTAAATACTGCGTAATTACTGACCTCTGTCAACTGGTGCCATACAAGTGCTTGATCTTCACTGAAGAAATACATCCCCAAAATATATGTAGTAAGCCTAGAGGAAGTGAATGTTTGCAGCTATAATTTGTATTTGTCAATGTAGTATCTGCAACGAAGTCAAGATATGGAACCGTCATTAAAAATGCAAATGAATTCTTATCTTTTCCAAACACTTGATAGTGGATGAGCTGTGATAAGACTGTCTCTTTGCTACACAGTGCATAAATCTGCAAGCTTTGTCAATGTGAGATGGTTGTTGTAGGACCATTTAGGCTGATGCAAGCGCTAATGCAATTCCCCAAACCTGAACTTCTGTTAAGCTGTATGTTCTCTCTCATCAGAACTGTCTAGGTCTTTCACGTATTACTAAAAATAATTTCATTCACTGAAATTATTTCTGAGGTGGGTGTTATCCCAAGGTCAATTGACGTCTAATAAACAGTAGAAGCATCTCACACGATCCAGGGTGATGTGTAAGTAGTAAAGAGTGAAGTTGCTACTCATTAATTCCGTAAGAAAAATGGTTTATTAGAAATTGAAATGAAAGTGTTTTTTAAAGAAAGCTGTTTCATGTTAGGTCCACTATAGATAATTATATATGTGCCCTTTAGAGTTTTAGGAAAAAAATGAAGATTTATGTGATGTATTGACAATACCTCTTAAAGGCATGCAAGATGTAATAGCTCCTGGCACAGTGGAGGATGATACAAATGAGGATCTGTTATGAGACCTTTCCTCTGCATAGGTTAGTGCCTAATAATGTTACAAACACAGGTTTAGCTGCATCTAAGAAAGCATACCAGTCTGGAGAGTTTTTTAACCCCTTCTGGTTAATGGTTATTTCAGGATTTTATTTATCCATTGATTATGTGGTCAGTCTGGTGACTGACTTGTCAAACAGCCTTAGTTCAACTGCTCCTTCGGGATTAAATGTGTAAATCTATTATTTGCTGTGTTTTGACTTACAAATTGGTTTAGGTCTCATCTTTCACCTAGTATTGGCTTGATGGAACAATCTCTTTTAAAGAAATGATACTTCAGACTCTTCAAGTATATCCTTAACTTCTGCTTGGACAGCCTCTTGTTGTGGGTTTCTTGTACCTGAAGTGTACCTGAAGTGACCAGCTCACTTTCCAGTTCCTCAGCAAAAAAAAAGTGTTCTTGGTGCAACCCTGACTCCCAATCATTTAGGGATGTGAGTCTGCACTGGACTTACAGAGAGTTGAAGTCTTAGATAAACACAGGTTTTAAGCAGTGGGCTCTGATTTTGTCAAAATCAACCAGTTCACATGATTGTGATGTGTCTTTTAATTGTCCTCCTTCCTTCTGGTAAATGAAAAGGTCACTTCCATAAACTTTGAGGTCTTCCTGGATAGTCAGAGGGCTCTCTCAGCAACACTCTGGGCAGTCTTTTCATCTGAAAAATAGTTGTTTTCTGTGCAGGGTGTAGTAGTAAGTTGAGACAAACCATATTGGTTGAAAATACTAATACATCTCTGTAAATTAATCTAAATGCCTTTCTGCTCTCCAGGAAGGTGGGGCAGGGAAGAGAAAACAACCCTTTAGCAATTTTCACCCTAATGGAGAAATGTTCCTTCCTGATTCCAGAGTATCTGATCAGCTGGATATACTTGTTGCACAGACACTCATGGACAGTATGTTCGTTAAAAAACAGCCAGCTTGGAGATCAGTCAGTCCTGGCTCAAATATATTTTCCTGAAAATGCACATCCTACTAGCACTGTAGGGAAGTAGGATAAGATGGCTGTAGAGCAAAAACATTGAAAATACATAGATTTGTTAAAATCATTGCCACATCCATGGCAAACACTTCTCTCTGTCCTGGATGTTGGAGGCACATGTTGCAGTAAAATGGGCCTCATTCACGTTCCTGAAAATGTTTTCAGTTCCTCCTTTGAGGTTTTCTTCTTTGGCTTCCAGTTAACAATCTTGCCTGAGACAGGCTCAGATCTTTTTTCAAATGAGGCCCTAGGAGAAAATACGCCATGGGGCGATTGTCAAAGAGGACTGGTACCTAGCCGTTAGAAAGTTTGCTTTTATCCTTATCCCGGCTGTGGATAACATAAGCTCTTAAGCTTAAAGCTCATTCTTAAAGGTGGCGAGCCTGTGGAAACTTGTCTATAAAAGGTTCCTAACTGTAGAACATGTCTCCTAGATGTTCTAGGAAAGTGAATTGACCTCAAATAGTACATTACAATGGGTTGACACTGGAAATTAAAGCAAATGTAATCTTTTTCTAACAGACTCTTTCATCTTGGAATTTCTAGGAGCACATCTTATTTTTGATCTTCATTATACCTTGTGAGTAACTCACTTGTGAGAATAGCAGAGAAGGGGTAGGGCTAAATAGTACAAAATGTACCACTGTCTTTTAGCCTTATAATGGTGATGTGAAAGAAAGTGACAAAAATTTGATGGATTTTCCTTTTCTATAGACGTCTCCACAGCAACTGATTTCTTTTTAAGGAAACTCTTGTGGTTAACAGACAGTTAGAAAGAGCTGATACTGCCTGGCTTCATTTGTGTCATGACACTGGAGGATGCAGAGACTCCACAGCCTGCATGTGGACATAGGGTTTACAGAATAGCCAAGAGCTATGTTGAATTCTGGAAGCCATGCTGGGTTTCTAAAGTAGGAAATTTTGTGAATTTAAGGTGAGAAATGGGCTGCACTAAGGAAGTTTTCATGAGGATAACATTCTCTCTCGTCTCTCATATGTGTTAATCATTTCAATAGCTAAGCCATTATTACTGGCCACTTCATGGATGATAAAAGTACTCCTGTCTTTAAACCTTTAAACTCAAAACTATTGACATCTTTATTTAGGAAGAGCAATATTCCCTCTGAGTTTATATAGGACAAAACCATCATTAACTGAACTTTATATGTTGTGCAAGGCAGTCTTAGTTTAAGTACAAGATGAGAAAACCATGAATGTATATTAGCAAAGAGCAGTGAGGTAGTACCTGTTGTGAATAAAACAGCAGTAAAAGAGATGATACTCCATTTTATTCTCCCAGACAACAGTCCTGCCCTCAACCTGTATTTTTATGTTTCTTTTATATAAATAAATGTGATTATGTAGTTTCTGAAAACGTCCCTTGAATTAGGGGCTGTCCCTAAACGGGAAATAATATCAGTATGATTCCTAAGAAAATCCCTGACAGTAACACATGACAGAAAAATGAGATTCAGTGGAAGTATTAAGTAACACTAACTATCAAGTGTTCCCATATTGCAGCCTGGGAAGCCTTTAGGGATGGTACTGAAAAAAAAAAAAAGACAGTATTAGATTACAGGTGAATGTTGCATTACCCTTTGGCACACCGTCCCATCCATAAAATGAGAAAGAGTTTCTGAAGAGTTCTAGGGCATGTTTCAGTATTGCCTCCATTGGTTTTCAGGGAGGAAGAACCCATTATCAGAAATGCATCATTAGAGCTTTATATATTTCTACCTGTTCACATTTCTGGACTGGTGATGTTGGAATGTTTTCCTTTCTAGTGTCTCAGTGACAAGAAAGATATCTTTAGAGGATCATTATTATTTAGATGCTGTAAATCAAACATTGTATGGGTGGTGAGCAACTGGGCAAATTCTACTGTCTGGCATATTTTGTAAAGAAAGTGACAGAGCGATAAGACACTGATAATTCCGTATTATGACCATCAGTCACAATACTGACAGTATGTGGCTGCACTGATGAGAGTAGAGGTGTCTCATCAAAAAGTAAGTAGAAAACTTAGTTCCAGGTTCTTGTTGGTTCCATCAGATAAATTATCAGGGTTAGATATTGTAGCCAAAGCAATGCTAGACAAAAGCATTGTCAGAGGCTGGTACTATTATAAAAATTCATAGTTAGATAGATTATATACTTGTGGAATGTCAATAGTACATAAAACACTTTAGTAATTACCATTCTTGTTAATATAGTGTCTGTCTGCAGACAAGTGATTAATTTATGACCCAAATGTTATTGAAACTAATCAACATAATGCCTTGGAAAGCTACAGAAGTAACTATTATACAGAAATTATGCTTTATAGCTTGGAGAATGTCTTCAAATATTTTGATGGTTACGTATTGTCATCAACTCCCTATGGTTAGTGCAGAACGCTTGCTTTTGGTACTGTGACACTGATGCTATATTATGTGCAAGTTATCCTTCTGCCTACTTGATAGCACAGAGTGGTTGAGGTTGGAAGAGACCTCTCAAGCAGGGCCACGTAGAGCCACTTGCCCATAACCATGTCGAGATGACTTTTGAGTATCTCCAAGGATGGAGAAGCCGCAACCTCTCTGGGCAACCTGTGCCAGTGCTTTGTCACCCTCACAGTAAAAAAGTGTTTCCTGATGTTCACACAGCGCAATGCTAGACAAAAGCATTGTCAGAGGCTGGTACTATTATAAAAATTCATAGTTAGATAGATTATATACTTGTGGAATGTCAATAGTACATAAAACACTTTAGTAATTACCATTCTTGTTAATATAGTGTCTGTCTGCAGACAAGTGATTAATTTATGACCCAAATGTTATTGAAACTAATCAACATAATGCCTTGGAAAGCTACAGAAGTAACTATTATACAGAAATTATGCTTTATAGCTTGGAGAATGTCTTCAAATATTTTGATGGTTACGTATTGTCATCAACTCCCTATGGTTAGTGCAGAACGCTTGCTTTTGGTACTGTGACACTGATGCTATATTATGTGCAAGTTATCCTTCTGCCTACTTGATAGCACAGAGTGGTTGAGGTTGGAAGAGACCTCTCAAGCAGGGCCACGTAGAGCCACTTGCCCATAACCATGTCGAGATGACTTTTGAGTATCTCCAAGGATGGAGAAGCCGCAACCTCTCTGGGCAACCTGTGCCAGTGCTTTGTCACCCTCACAGTAAAAAAGTGTTTCCTGATGTTCACACAGCACCTCCTGTGTTTCAGTTTGTGCCCGTTGGCTCTTGTTCTGTCCCTGGGCACCACTGAAAAGAGCCTGGCTCCTTCTTCTTTGCACCCTCCTTTCAGGTATTTATATACATTAATTAGATTCCCCCTTAGCTTTCTCTTCTCCAGGCTGAACAGTTACAGCTCTTATATCTGGTGACTTCCTTACTACAAGGCTATGCTCTTTGGGTGCCACTTGTTAACTTGAAACGCTAATTTGCAAGGCAAATGGTGCTTGAATTATATGGTAAAATATTGCAACAAGCATATAATATCTTAAAAAGCATTACTCATGGTTTCTTTTTAAATTATTTTAAACAGTTCTCCAAACCAACATTATTTATTTGAGTAGGAAAGCTGATTATGTATTCTTCTTAATGGTCACCTAGAAGTAAAATTTGTATGTAACATAGCATAACATAACATAACATTACATTACATTACGTTACATTACATTACATCTTCCACAGCTTGTCTGTTTCGCTTGTCATGTTTGTGACTAGTCAATATAATCTGATCAAGGACCACTTACCATTTTTATTATTGAACATTTGGTTCAATAATATTTGGAAGGTAGGTTCAGAATAGTATATCCCACTGGTTCTTGATTCCATTGCAATGTCTCAGGTTTTAAATAGTCAAGCAAACTTTGGACTTCAGGATCCTTTTTTATTTTGGACGTGTCGGGTCAAAACCTCAGCTGAGTAGGTGGGTGTATCCATTCAGCCTTAAGTATGAGTTTCTTCATGTAAAGGAAATCTTTGTTTATATCAACATAGATAAAAAAGCTGGGATCTTGAAAGAAAAAAGGTAAATTACTGACTTTGTGCACCAATTGAATTGCTTGAATGTATCAGTATTGTTATATAATACAGGATTTCCTGATATTGACATAAAGAGTTTTAATCAGTTAAGTTTGGACAGTGTACTGCATTTTTTTGTTTTGTTTCCATGCAGCTCAGTACCAGAGCATTTCTCTTCTACTCCAATGGTACCTGACATATTAATTGCTAACCTACTTTTGCAGGTATGGGCAGAATGTCTTAGTTTGATCAGTGGCAGATTTTATATTCTGTTCATCATGGGGGTTTTTTCCCCTTCCGTGTTTTGGCTTCTCTGTTTTCTCCTTTTCTTCCCTTACTACATACAGAGGGGCTCCAGTACCACAAAGTGCTTACCTGCATCACATATATCCAAATCTAAAGGCAGCTGAGGAGTCATGAGTTATCATGCAGAAACAAAGCAGTAGTAAGCTGTGACAGAGTTGTATTATAAATTGCAATTTGTTACTCGGGTGTCATGCTACATCAGATAATTGATAATCTGATGCCTCTCCCATCCTGCACCTGCACCCCAGGTTACAAAGAAGGGAGCTGCCAAATAGCTGCTGTAAAAAAAGCTAGATGCGGGTATTCAATGGAAAGAATATGTTTCATTATTACCTTCCCACCCTGTAGTCTAATCACTTGTGACAATTTTCCTTTATGTCCTGCAGTTCTTTCCATTTTGCACACAGTTTAAGTCCTGCATCTGAAATGGAATAACCCCATCCAGCAGTACGGGCTGGGGCTGCCTGGGTAGAAAGCAGCTCAGTGGACCTGGAGGATAGCAACTGGGATATGAGCCAGCAGTGACAGAATGACAGGCAGTGGACACAAAATGCAACATGGGCAATTCTGATTAGATATTAGGACTCTCTTTATTTTCACCACAAGAGTGGTCAGGTTTGGGAACAGGTGCACAGTTTGGTTGTGGAATCTCCATCCTCAGAGATATTGAATCCTCACCCAAACAAAACCCTGAGCAACCTGATCTAATTGGACCTGCTCTGCGCAGAGTCGGGCTAAATGATCTCCAGAGGTCCCTTCCAACCTTAATTTCTCTACAGTTTCATGATAAGCAAGGGTGAGCCTTGCAAAGGTAATAGAAAGTAGCTAATGAAGCACCTTCATTTCATTGTTGAAGTTGGAATAACGAATGATTTTTTTTTTCTTTTGTGTATCATTTTCAATCTAAATGAAGAAATCAAACCTAAATGAGATACATTTTTCAGAAAGTGCTTTTGAATTTTGCGACTTACACTATTTGTATGCCTAATAAATTTGCTCTTGAAAACATTTAACCAAGTTTTTAGGACAGACCAGTGACTGACTCAAGTTTTAGATTTACAACTAAGGAATGTGACAGGCCTGAGTTATAGGGAGAAAATACTTCACACAAGTATTATATATACACAATCTGTTTCTTTGGAGTGTCTTAAAAAGTAATTTATATTGGATGATTTTAGGGGTCTCAAAACTTTATATCCAAGCAAAAGCTTAGGTGAATAGGGCCATGGCAGTAAGCATCTATTTTAAGAATATTAGGAGTGGTAATTTGTAAGAGAGATAGTATGCAGGTTTCTGTTCCACCATGATTTATTATATTTTTCCTATGGAAGGAAATGTAATACAATCCTTGTTTGCATATCAGGGGAGGTTGAAATCTAGAAGGAAAGAGAAGACAGGGCTCTGATTCTGGCAGTTCATTGGTAAATTTTGCCTTTTGCATTCTGCCAGAAGGGCAGGACCCAACATCTGTGCAGTATTGATCAAATTCATTTTTATTCCTCCAATGTAACAGGGCATCTATATTGCTTATACATTCTTGTATATATAAATAAATTTTTGTGTGTGTATATATATATTTTAAATATAAATGTAAAACATTTATATATTCTCCTGAGTAAAAAAACCTGAATCCCAGCAGAAATCTTCCCTACAGGACTCATATGATTTTAGGCTTAGAATTTAACAGATAATGACCCAAATGTTCTCTGAGACATTTCCCTTCTGTCTACTCCAAATGTGATCTTTTTTTCAGGAAGTAAAATTACCCCAAAGGCAAGAAGAGAGAGGGGAAGAGAACCACCACTCTATAAATGTCTCCTGTATGGCCAATAGGGAGGCACGAGCTTAATCTGTAGGAGTAGCCCCATTTACAGAAATATTCAAATGTCACCCTTTCATGTCCTGTAGTTTGGACATTGCTGAACAGTGTCATGTCATGTTGTGCCATTCATTTCTGCAGCGTTTTTTTTTTTTTTTAATATGTGGCAAATACAGTACATGTTTACTGCAGCCAAAACCAACCAAGAGATGGCAGCACTGCTTTTAATATTCTCTGTGCACAATCAGCACTAAGTGGTCCATCTGTCGATATACCATTGAACTTTCCCCTTCATACATGGTACACACTTTCACCGTTCAGTGAATAGGTCTTTCTTAACAAAAGACCTATTAAAATTAGCAGCCTTGCTGCTAATGGAGATTGTCTTTTACCACTGCAGATTTGCATAATGCTGTATCATCTCTGCAGCAGGAAAAGCCTAGCAGACATAGGAACTCCATGTGAATATTTAAATGCCACAGGGCTGCTTTGATCAGTGTGACTGAGCAATCTCGCTTCATCATTTGCTTTGCTGCCCTGCAATTATTTCTATTCCATTTTTACTCCAGAAAACATTTTTCTCCTCACCAGGCAAGGTATTTCAGAATACAGGACACTGAACTGTCCATGTCTAGTGGTTCCTTTACCAGTGGTTTTAAATGCCTTCTACCTCTCTGAAATGAACTTTAGTCACTTCAGCTTAATTCAAAGAAAACCCCAAGGGGACATAGCCATCAAAGAATTATTAACATTGTCAAGAGATGGTTAGCATTTTCAGTAATCGTCCATAGGCTGTATAAAATCACTTTGTTTCTTACACTGTCACGGTCATGTTATATCACTATGCATATACAAAGACTCAAAAATTTTTAATTAACTAATTTTCTTTTCATACTGTATTTTTAAGCGATTTTTTTTTAGCAAGTAGTAGACATCTGCAAAGACAGAGTAAAAATGAGGTAATTCAAACTACAAATGAACTATTTGAATATTAAATGAAATAGGTTGTGATACAGTGTGAGGTTTGATATTCTGCATATAAATGTGAGCATTTTTTGTTTTATATTTAAAGAAGTCAATAACATGTATATGGCTGCAGTGTCAAAATTTCTCGTTACAGATTTCGTCATGTTGAAAAGCAAGAAATTTTAGCTTGATCCTCCTAGAATCAACATCCATTTCTAGCAAACTGACTCTCAGATCACCTCTTACTGTCATTTTGCAAGAAAAATAAACAACCACCATGCTGCTTGATCTTTGAGTTTTGGCGGTTGCGATTAATTTTTTAGCACCTTCACTCTTGCCAAGATAGATTACATAAAACTTCTCATTCTGAGTGACATTATGAGAATTGCATATCTGTGTACGCCCAAACATTCAGAAAAAAAGGTGAAAGTTCATGAGCCTGAACTTTGGTTTTTGGCATTATTTGACAAAATACCTTGCTGTGTCTCTGCTAAGAAATCAGTATTGTCGTGAGAAAATACGCCTATTTCTGGCATTACTGATCTTTCAGTACTCGCCTAACTTGGTCTTACAGCAGTGCTACTGAGTGGAATAGACCATCGTTATTTTAAAATAAGCACTTAGGTTTTTTCTTACACAGAAAATACATAATCCAAATGATTAGCCATATTCAGAATTAGAGTCATGTTATTTCAACATTTCTCCTTGCAACTGCTGTGGAAGTGGCTGTCACGAGGCAGCTCCTACGGTCAAATTTGCCAAACTGCGTATTGATAATTTTAAATAGTCAGTGGAAACTGTTTCTTCAGATGCAGAAATGGTCACGCCAAGAGGTCTGCTGTACAAAGCTAAGATGGTTAGGAGATAATATGTGCTGGAGTGATCACGCAGGACCAGGGGCCATACGGGTGGTGAGAATCTGGCAGAACCCTTCGGGGAGTCTCGCCCAAGCTGGTGAAGACACGGCTGCAGGGACGCTTGCAGAGGAGGCTCCTGTTGCCACGCAGACAGCGACGGGCCGTCCTCTCTGTGAGATCCGTGTCTCTATGTGAGTGTTACCCAAGGCAAAACGTCTAAATTAATAAGTTTTGGGTTGGTTTTTAAATAACTGTTCGCTAATATCTGTGCCTTACAGCATTGCTGGTATTTTCATTGACACAAACTACGAGGGGGCGTATTGCCCATGAGCTGCTGGTTGCGGGCTTGGCTTTGCACTGATGACAGCAAAAAGGTGGTGGATTAGGGCTGGTATCAAACTTACAAGTTGCTGGATCAAGCAGGGCAGTTAGGGGGCATTGGGGCAGCCCCAGCCCCGGGCATCATGCACCTCCCTGGGCCGGGCCAGGACGTGGGCTCGGCGGGGCCCATGGCCGGGCAGGG
>NW_009224261.1:3474-4306 GCF_000690835.1 Fulmarus glacialis | reverse complement strand
CGGGGCTGGGACCCCAGTGCGGGGCTGGGACCCCTTACAGCAGGGCAGGGCCAGGCTCAGCACTCCCAGGCAGGACGCAGGCAGCTGCCCGTCTCGCAGCCCAGCAATGCTGCCAGCAGAGCAGGGCAGCTCATAGCTGGGGGCTTCAGGTGGGGGCTGGCATGGGGCAGGCGTCTGATACGGCGCCGTCGGGAAACGGACCCTCGGCCCCTCTTGTTTGCTCCCGGAACGTGCGACTTGCCCCTCTCGGTATGCGCTGCGGGGCAGTGATCCACCCAACCTCAGCACTACCCTCTTCCCTTGACATTAGCCGTGATAAATGACAATCTGGATGTGCCTGTGAGGTTAAAATAGCAGCCACACATGCACGTAGTGATAGTTGCCTCCTAGTTTATCGATCTTATCCCTATCACGCAAAGCTAAACACTACAGACACACTGTTTTACTTGTTGTTTTGTGGTCACAACCCCCTCACCACTTTTATGATCTGTCCTTGGCTCTCAGTGGCTTCTGCCATCCCGGGCCACGCTCTGGGCTGACAAAAATCAGCTGTGACCTCAGGGCTGAAATCTCCAGCTATCAGCATGGCTCCTCTGGGTTACACCAGATGCCCATCACCGTGGCATCTGACCATCTATTCACCAGGCCTCCCAGTTATGCTCCCCACTCCACAGAGTGCAATGATGAGGCTGTGGCTTCAGCAGCAAGGATGCCGGAGCTGCGTCCCACCGCAGGGACAGAGCTGCTGGGATGTAACATTGCTGCCAGGTTGTTAACAACCAGTCAGCGCACAGCCTGCCATCAAAGAACCAGCATCGCGCGCATGTTCACA
>NW_009224261.1:2799-3448 GCF_000690835.1 Fulmarus glacialis | reverse complement strand
TCTTTCCCTCCCTTCTTTCACCCAGCGAATTTGACATTATGCAGATTTTAATGATGCAAATTTGCTCCAGTCCTGAGACCAGAGTGCTTCGCGCTGCACCCCAGAACTGCTTGCAGGGGCTGAACTTCCTCACCTAACAGGGCTCTCACCAGACCCCAGCCACCAGCGCAGCCTCTCATACTGCATGTTCAATGAGAAAATGGGGTCTGAGCCCCTTATCTGAGGGCACTCAACAAGAAGCCCTGATAAAGCGCCAATGCCATCTCTCCCCATAAAACAGCCTCTCCTCAAATCATCCCTGGAAGGAGAAGCCAGACAAACAGCAAGCCCCAAAGTCAGAGAGCAGCCAGACTCCTTCACGGGGGAAAGATTTAAAACAGCAGTTTAAAAGCACAGAGGTGACCCTGCTAAGGAAACATCCTGGTTGGATTTATTTTAATTAAAGTGCCTGAGAGAACATATCCATTTCTGACACCACTTGGGGCTTTTTACTTCTGAGAAACTGAAAACTCCAATATTAATCTTTTTTTGTCGGTCAGAGTGTTCTGGCTTGGGTTGCATTATTTTTTGGCAAGAAAAGTGTTGACACCCTTGAAAGCTTTCACCTTCCGAAAAATAAGAAAAACAAAACCAAAAATCTTCCTTGGTC
>NW_009224261.1:2520-2731 GCF_000690835.1 Fulmarus glacialis | reverse complement strand
AAACGCCCTGCCGGCCTCGACTCCCCTCCTGCCTGTGCAAGCGCCCGGCGTGCCCGCAGCCACGCGCACCGACGTGGGCCCCGAGGGGGAACCCCCGCTCCGCTTGCACGGGGGCTCCCACAACGGCCGCAGTCGGCCGATGGCCCCAACCGCCCCCCGTTCCCCAGAGCCCACGAAATGCATCTGATAGAAAGGAGCGATAACTCTGCCG
>NW_009224261.1:1181-2296 GCF_000690835.1 Fulmarus glacialis | reverse complement strand
TGGTGATACCTGCCCTGGGATGCCCACAGCCTCCCCGCACCGCACTATGGCCCCACGAGCGAAGGAAAACCCAGCAGCAAAGGGCTCTGAGTGTGGCCGGGGAAGAGGTCTGCTCCAAATCCTTCCCTCGCAGCCTGGCAGCTCCACAAGGGAGCATGGGTCCCGCTCCGGCCCCTCTGCTTTCCCCTGCCGACCACTGCTGGGGGAACCTGGCTGTGCCGGGAGGGGAGCGCCTGCGGGCTCCCAGGCTGGAGCACAGAAGCCCAGAGCCCTCATTCAGCTTGTGGCAGGGGGGGGGAGGGGGGGATGAGAGAGGCGATGAGATGATTTTTTGCATTCCCAGGCCCAAGATGCAGAGCTCAGAGCAGTCTTTTGGTTGCTCTGATGTTCTGCATGTGTTTAAAAGACCAGACACCACATACACGATGTGCTGTATCTTGCGTCGCTGCCAGTCTTCTCCACCTTGCAGCAGAGGACGAGCCCTGCCTCTGCGCAGCCCTGCCCGTCGCCGCCGCCGTGCACGGCTGTGCAGCGCCCGAGCACTGTGGTCCCCTGCGCAGCACCCGTGTGCCCAAGGGCTGGCTTTGGCATGGGCAGCATTCCCGAGGGCTCGGCCCTGTCGTTTCCCTGCCTTTGGTTTCAAAAGAATTTCCTGCAGCCATTTTCAAGTGGTGCATTTAGAAATGCTGCCCCTCCCAGCCTAGGCAGAAATCCCAGTGCGCCTAGAGATGCTGAAACGCTGCGGTTTATAGACACACCTCAACTCAGAGCTCCCGAAGCAGACTGGGGGGCTGCCCGGCACCTGCACGCGTTGCAAAGCTAGGATGCTGCATCCAGCCTTCAGTGATTTATCTCAGAAATACACGTTCATGAGGCCCTGCTGAGCCAAGGACCTCTGCCAAGCGGCAGGAATTCAGTATTTCCTAAGAAGTCCATCCTGTCGGAGCAGGGATCTGAACTAAAGGGGTGACCTGAACGTAACCGCCCCCCCGTCAGCGGCTCTCTTCTCACCAGGCTGCCCCGGCACCAGGCAAGGGAGCCAAGGCTCCAGCAACACGCACACATCAGCAAACAGGTATCAAAAACGCTGGGCAGGGCTGACGTACGCTGCGTCG
>NW_009224261.1:368-1167 GCF_000690835.1 Fulmarus glacialis | reverse complement strand
ACACGCAGCCGGTAACGTGCCAGTGCTGCTGCTCTGTGCGCGGCTCTCGCTGGAGCTTGGCTATGTCGGCTGCATCTGCAGCCCCAGCGCTCCTTGGCAAGGGGCCCCTCCCTGCGAGCAATAAACACATACAGACCTCTGGGAAACTGCAGGCTTTCCGGTCAGACGCTGCAAGGGAAAATCAGGAGGGAGAAGGCACCAAAATTAAACGAGGATTACACAGCACCCTAGGAGAGAAAACCGGTTTCCAAACACCAAGAACCTCAGGGGTGCAGAGTGCCATTCCACACCACCCTTCCTAGAGCTCCCTCAGCCTGACAAACATTGGCAAAAACCTAATTAAGCTTTTCCAGCCCCTCGGGACAACAGCGAGGGTCAGTGTCACCATCTGCAAGCCACAGCCTCAGCCTCAGAGCAGTGACAGGTCTTCTTCAAGAGCCGCAGGAGCCCCAGCCCAGCCCCCAGCTGCGGCACGGCCCCACTCCCACGGTCCAGAGGCAAGTGTGGCTGTGTGAGACGGCTTCGCTTTCCAGCTGTGCAAAGTGTCACAAGACCTTTAATAGTCACACACAGCCAACAGCACGAAACTGCCCGGAAAGTCATTCCCCTGAGGGCAGGGGCTGGCAATGCCCATGGAGGCTGTGGGACAGACGCACAGCAGGCAGGCTGCAGAGGGAGGCAGGCAGAGATCAGGCAGGGCTGCAGAGCAGCCAGATGTGCCCCAGCTGTGGAGACCTACTCACTCCAGGGCAGCAGTCGGGGCGCCGGGGCCATCCTGCTGCTTCGCTGGCAGAGCTTG
>NW_009224261.1:0-307 GCF_000690835.1 Fulmarus glacialis | reverse complement strand
CCCCCGAGGGGGGCGGGAGCCAGCCAGTGTGGTGACTGGTGTCTGCAGGGAGGCAGATGGTAATAATTACCCCTATGCTAATTCCATGGAAATTTCCATGTGCCTGGGAAAGAGGCATGCCAAGCCCTCACTGCTGCCCCGGGCAGAGGTTCACTGTTGTTTCCGGGGACTATGACTAAGAGCCGGGTCTGTCACATGGATGGTGTTTAAATGCCGCCTTGGAGCCTCCCGTCTAAATGCCACCGGCTCCAAACCCGCCCAGAGCCGGCACCGCTGGGCTGCGAGGTGCTGTGGGGAGTGCCCGGAG
>NW_009224260.1:0-10385 GCF_000690835.1 Fulmarus glacialis | reverse complement strand
CCCGCCCTCCCTCAGGTCTCAGGCTTCACCGTGCTGGGGCACCGAGGCTCGGCTTCTCGCAGTGAAACCGCATCCCTAAGCCCTACAAGGGTACCTGAGGGAAAAGCCACCTCGGCCTGGTCCCTGAAGCCTTGTGAAGCGACTTTTTCCACTGGGCTGGCTTCGAGGTTGGCAGGGTGCCACTGCTGCACCTCAGAGGGACATGGCGGCCCCGGGCAGGAGAAGGGCTTTGAGGCCCCCAAGGCGGCAATGGGGTCGCAGGGATGGCGTGACTGGGGGAGAGGCCTGGGCCGCAGACCCTGTGCGAGGGGTGCCGAGTTGTCGGGGTGCCGGGGGCTCTGGCTCTGCGTGGCCGAAGGCTGGGGTGTGTGTGCAGGCTCCTAAAACCACCTGGCTATGCAGGGGAGCTTGCATGGCAGAGAGTCGGCAGCCACGGCCAAAGTTTCCTGCTCAAGTTTCTGACAGCGCTCAGCAGCTGGAAGTGCTGCCCGAATGCTTCGGTGAGGCGGGAGGGAAATAGCTCTTGCAACAACTCTAATTAATACATGCTCTGCTGCAGAAAAACATTGGGTTTTTTCCTTTCCTGATACTAAAAACTGGTTCGAGCTGCATGGCATTTCTTATAAAGAAATTACCGGTGTTAGCAAGAGTTTTAGTGCCCTGAGTTTGCCCAGCTTAAAACTGCCAGTACTAGAGCATTAGTTGGATTTAGGGCGCTGGCTGCTGCATTTACATACTTGGTTGATTTGGTGTTTAAATAATACACATATTTATGTGTTCAACTGTCTTGCTAGCCTCTCAGTAGTAGAGCTTGATTTAAGTGATTATAATGTACAACCGATGTACAACTTATATTTAACTGAGTTTAATATAAAATGACATCATTCAACATGAAGTCTTATGAGGAGTGCTTGAGGGAACTGGGACTGTTTAGTCTGGAGAAGAAGAGGCTCAGGGGAGACCTTGCCGCTCTCTATAACTACCTGAAAGGAGGTTGTAGCGAGGTGGGGGTTGGTCTCTTCTGCCAAGTAACTAGTGATAGGACGAGAGGAAATGGCCTCAAGTTGCGCCAAGGGAGGTTTAGACTGGACATTAGGAAAAACTTCTTTACTGAAAGAGTGGTCAAGCCTTGGAACAGGCTGCCCAGGGAAGTGGTAGAGTCGTCATCCCTGGAGGTTTTTAAAAGACATGTAGATGTGGCGCTTAGGGACATCGTTTAGTGGGCATGGTGGTGTTGGGTTGACGGTTGGACTTGATGATCTTAGAGGTCTTTTCCAACCTTAATGATTGTATGATTCTATGATTTCAAGGTCTCACTAGCACCTGACACCAATCTGACTCCTCCTTCCTCAAATAATGTTTTCAACTTTACAGTTGGCGACAAGCATTTGTTTCTCAGTCGAGTCTGCAAGGTGCTTTTAGCTGCTACAGTAGACCTTTGTTAAAGGAAATATTGGTGAAGCTACAATACAAGAGTTTAAATGTCTAGTGACTAAACAGAGGTGCAGTAGGACCTCTGGTCCCAGGATACTCCAAGTTAAGTTCAGAGGAAACCTGAATCCAAACCTGTCATCCCCATCAAACCAGAACCTGCAGGCTTTTCCTGGCATTTCCCAGAACATACACGTCGCCCACTGTTTGGGCTAAGCTCTCTTCATTTTCCAGCAACTCTTGGGAATGCCAGAAAGACAGAACCAGGGAGCCCTTAGGTGTATAAGTAGCAGCAAGAAGTCATTGAACAAACTGGGTTTGAGTGTCAATAGTAAGACTTTATTTCAGGTATTCTCTTAAGTAATTTAAGACATCCTGTGTTGTCTAGTGTACCCCCTAATTCAGTGAACTGTTTCATTTGCTGGTATGTTCATGTAGATTTACCTTGGAAGTGTTTGCAGTAGGCTAAAACCAGTCCTGTAGCTAAGGAAAGAGAGATCAAAAACCTTTTCACTATTTTCATTAATTCCACTTTGCCACTATCAGCAAAGACAAAGACAATGAAATAGAATTTCTGGGGGTTTAGGTTGCTGCTCAGTGGAAAATTTTCATCAGTTTTGGTACATCTTTTTCTTGTAGTGGTGGTTTCCTCTGGCTGCCAGGCTGCAGGAATTTCTTTATTGTGGGGATATTGCCTATTCTTGCTTTAAAACTCTATAAAACAAAACCAAAACAGCACTGTCCTTAAGAACCATGGTAACTGTTAGACATTTAGATGTTATCCATGTAACATTAGGGGTTGATCCTGCAGAAGAATCTATATGCTTCATCCTATTATGCTTTTGTGGCTATAGTGACAGAAGGCAGCAATAACCATCAGTATTTGAGGCCGGCTAAAAGTACTTAGAATATTTGATTTTCACTTCTTTCCTCACCCTCCCACTTTCCCATATTTCTCAGCCTGTTTAAATCAGTGGTTCTGCTTTGATTCATTGTCCATTAAAACTGTCCATTCAATTACCTGCAAGAGAGGAAATTTGGCAAGTATATCAGGCTTGCACTCTTCTGCCATTAAAAGGGTTTCAAATAATTGCACATCTGCCCTGCTAAACCGGTTGCCAACAAGAAAGTCTTGTCCATGGTCTTTCAAAACCTAAAAACAGAGAACCAGAAGCAGATGCGATTTTTTTTTCTCTGTGTGACTTAATATGGTATCTTCAAAGCAAGGTCATTCACTGCATGGAGTTAGCCTTGAAAGAATGAAATGCAGTAAGAACATGTGTAGTATAAATGAATGATATGACCACACGGTCATCCTAGGCATAATTTATCAGTCCTTTCTTTTCTGCATGTCTTTCTGGCAGCTCAGTTGTACCCCTCTTGCCTTCACTTCTGTAGCTCATGTAATCAGTGCTGCTGTGTTGAAGGCTAAGCTTTATGGGATACAACCATCACTGCAAATACCTATACAAAATTTACAAGAGGCTTAAGTTCAGCCCAGGGCATAGTAAGAGTATCTTGGACTCTTTCAAATGATGGGCAGCTCCCTTCTCACCTGTTTCTTCTTCAATTTTGGGAATATTGCATTGGGAGCTCTCCACGTGAACCTGCGCCTCATGGTCTTGACATCCAGCTAATCCATCCTCCCTTTTGTTACAGAAGGAGCTGTAATGCTTTTACATAGCATGTATGGTGGAGGGGGTTCTGCACTTCAGGAGGAAACTTTATGTAAAAGCTGATGCTAAAAAAAAAAAAAAGTCTTTTGTCTGAAACAACATACAGACTGAAACATGGACATGGGGAGCTCAGTGTGTCCTGGGTTTTTGCCGCTCTGCATCTCTCCCAGATTTGTAGTGCCTTCTGTCCCCTCTGTAGTGTCCTGTCTCCATCCTCATCCCAGCTCCACCAAAACCATAAGCATTTATATTTAAGTGGTAATTTTTCTTCTGTTTTCCTCAGTAAAAATTGGTTGTTTAGATCCAGGATGGAGTTTCAGGAAAACAATATTAATTAAGCTACTACATCTTTGCCACGTACCTTCTCAAAGACTGGGAAATATCTGTTTGTGGCCTTGTCCACAATAGTAGCAAAATGTTGCTCCTTTTTATCTGCTGGTTGGAAAGCATGGGTCATGAGTAACTCGTTCAGATCTATTACTGCTTCCACATACATATCAATTCTGAAAGAAATAGATCCAGTTGGTCAAGTCAAACACAGTAGGTCTGAATAGCACGATAGCTACTGGCATAACCCCATTGAGATGTTGGGAACTCTCTGCCTCTTCTATCCAGCATGCATAGCTTGGAGCAGTTACCCCTAGAGTGCATTAGCTTCGGGAGGGGTCGGGGGGGAAAGTATGGGTGAAAGACAAGTGCAAAGTGCCTAACCAAAAACTAGAAAACTGTACCTCTTCCATTTTTCACTAGGGGTGATACTTCTCTGTATTAAGTTTTTTTGAACCTGAGTACAAAATGGACGTGTGTCATCCAAACTTGTGTTAAAAATCCCATCAGACATGGTAAGTTAAACAGTGGGTCTGTACACTTCCTAACAAATATCTTGACATGTGTTTACCAGTGCTAATTAACTTGAAGCATTTAAAAATGCTTCAGGTCAAACCATGTGCTCTAAGAGCCCTGTCCTTTAATAACCAGTTATTAATTCTAATTCTAATTCCTGGTTATTAGAGGGAGAAGTTTTTTGTTTCCATCAAAGACACTTCCCTGAATTTGATGTGGGGAAAATGCCTGCTGCTGACAGGAGAAAATGAAAAGCAGCATCAGTAAGACAGTCTGCCCTCTGCACTCCTGACTGCTTTCTTCTCATTGACCTTCGATCTTCATGGACTCCCTCGCACCATGCTGCCTATCTAATCTAGCTGGTTATTACTGTTGTAGACATCACCCGCAGTCACAGTCAACGCGTGCTACATGAAAAGTTGCTGTATCACCCTGAACCTGACTGTGAGCTGGGATATTCTTGTGTTGCACAGAGAGGTAGTATGAACTGTAGTCTAACAAAGGTGGTACTGTTACATTACAGGGCTCTCTCCTTCAGGTTGTTCCCGTAGAGGTTGTACTTCGTTGCTATGTAGTTGGCAATGGCTCTGCTCTGCACCATCTTCATTCCATCTATCTCCACCATTGGCACTTGCTGAAATAGCAGGGATCCATCTAGGGAAAAGGGGACAAGACAAGGAGACATTCAGTCTCTGAATGAGAACCATTAGTGGGTGTTTGGCAAAGTAACCACAGGTATTATTTTTTATCTAGAATCATAGAATCATTTAGGTTGGAAAAGACCCTTAATATTATCGAGTCCAACCATAAACTTAACGCTGCCAAGTCCACCACTAAACCATGTCCCTAAGCACCACATCTACACGTCTTTTAAATGCCTCCAAGGATGGTGACTCAACCACTTCCCTGGGCAGCCTGTTCCAATGCTTGACAACTCTTTCAGTGGCAGTCTTCCTCATTCTCACAACAAGGTATGGGAAACGCTTACCATGAAACCAAGAACCATTTCTTAGTGACATGTTAAAAACTTAATATTATGGCAATCAGCTTCCTGAAGTTTCTTCAAATCTGAAGAAGCATCCAAATGCAGAATTTTTAGCAGTCATACACTGAAAAAGACAAGCGCTGCGTTGCATGGCCCTAACTCGGATGATTTTCATGGAGGTTAATACAGATGAGAAGGACTGAAGGATCTGACCCAGCCAGTTTCTGTCATGCTTTGGTAAGTATTATGGAAATCTGGACTATTTATGGACTTGTCAACATATAATGTGAATATAAATGCATATAATATCTTTGTGACTACTGTATTGACTTTATACAATGGTGTACATCTGTACAGGCATGAAGCAGGGAATAATGGGTGGGTTTCATGAGATTCCTGCAAGACCCAAAAATCACTTGGTGTGAGACTACTGTAGCCGTGTAAATCCCTTGCTAGTCTGCAGAAGCCTTATTCTAGCAAGGAAGAAGTCAAAATACCTCCAGGAACCGATCAAAGAAGCGAGTATTTGCTTTATGGAATCATATTTCTTGACTCAGGTAACTGATCAGCTACATCCATCTAAGGCAATCATGCAGAGAAACTGTCTGCTATTAAGGGCACATTTTCATTTATGCTCGTGTCTCAAAATACTTTTTGAAAGCTGGCAGGTGGCAGGAGGATCAAGTCATTGTTCCTAAAGGAGAGTAGGACTGCAAATGCCAACCCTAGCTCAGACTTCTTTGAAAAGCCAAGTGAAGTGGAAGAGCACAGACATGTAATTTGTTTTGGAGGACCTGTGAATATCATGTTCACACAGATGGAAGCTAAAGATAGCAAGGTGAGTAGTTGCCTTGGGAAACAGGAACACATCAGAGGTACAGGTTAAACTCAGAAATCTGGAACTCTGGTTTCATACAGATTATAAAATAACAACTTTGTAGGCAACCTAAAATGGTAATGAATTTCAAGATGATCTGATGACAAATACCTATATTGTTGTAGAACAGGAGGCAATGAGAACAAAGGAGAGTCGACCATCTGAACTTAAGGAAAGGCTTTTTTACTGTGGGAGTGACTGAACACTGGCATGGGTTGCCCAGAGAGGCTGTGGAGTCTCCATCCTTGGAGATACTTAAAACCCAACTGGACACTGTCCTGGGAAACTGGCTGTAGGTGACCTCGCTTGAAAAGGGGAGGTGGAGCAGACAATCCCTTTTGACCTCAGCCTTTCTGTGATTCAGTGAAGACTGAAGCAACTGGGTGGATGATACCATCTAACACACTGCAGTGTGCATCTGTGATACCTCATGTACAATCCAGCCTAGATTTTCTTTTTAAGAGACATAAGACTTCTTAGGTGTTCTAAGACAATTCTAATTATTATTATCTATTAAAAAGTGAAGGAAACTTACCGTTCTGTAACTTTGTCAGATCATCCTTTGTTTCCAGGAAACATTCTTCAAACTGCAGAAAATACCAAAGAAAAGTTGTGTTGTCACTGCATGTTTTAGCTTCTGCTTTGCATGAGACAATGAGAGCACAAAGAGCTGTGTTTTGGGGAATTTTATTTTTAAAAAAATAAATCAGATTTGGAAGTGATATCTTTAAAAATTTATTTTGCTTCTGTCCCATCCTCTTCTCTTCCCTCTCATATGTGATTCATATTTTTGTGCAAGTAAGATTTTGGCTAAAGCTGAGGTGACCAAAAGGCAGAAAACCCTGTCTGCTGAGCAAACAGCCACCATGCTACTTCTTTTGTCGGTGCTGGCAAGAGATGGCGCAGGGAGAGAGGAGGATAGGTAATTTCACAGTGCAGCAGCAGAACTGTGGTATAGCTCCTTTGCCACAAGCTGGCAAAAGGAGGGACGAAGAGAAGAGATCATGTGCCCTGTGCAGCTTTCTGGTACATTGCCCATCAGCACGACAAAAACTCACAGGTCTTAAAACACATAGATCCCCACACTCCCTCTCCAGTTCAATATCAGAAACCATTAGAGGTAAAAACAATTACTCTGTGTTTTATAATATACAGTACCTTCAGGGGTAAGCTACATTGTAGTGGGAAAATAATTTTTTGCTATTTTGGACATTGGGATTTAACTGAAGGTCTTCAGAACTGAAAGTGCTTGACCCCTGTGATCAGAAGATAAGAAGCCAGGTTCTGCTGCTGTGGTTTAATATTTTTTCTTTCACTAGCTACAGGGGAGAGGCATTTGTGGTGCTACCAGTAGGCTACGCACATGATGCTTGGAAGTGAAACAGGAACTTGACCCCCTGCTTAGGGTAAGCTAGTGGTCATTGTTGGCTTGGTTAGCAATGCACTAAATGCAGAGCTTGAAACTGCTGGTCAGTCACTTTTTTTATAAGGAACAGTAAAAATACATATTTGTCACATGCTCTTAGTATAAAAAGCAGAGGCAAACCTCAACCCCAGCTGCTGCTAATAGCCACCGTATTGATTCCATTCGGCCTCGTCCATTGAAATAGTGCAGCTTGGGTTTCCCAGACATGTTTCCACGTGCCTGATTTCCTACTATCTGGAATAAAGAAGTAAGTTTTTCAAAATAAAGATTCAGAATGCTAGTTTTGAGTCTCTAACTGGTTCTCAAGCATTGTTCAAAGGTTGTCTTGTTTGAAACCAATGATTTATGGTCCAAGACTCTCATCAAATTAGTAGAGGAGGTAAAAGACTATGTTGAGAGACTGCATTGTATCATTTCGCCTTAAGATATCTTTCATATGTGCAGGATAGTTAAGCAGAACTCTGTACTGAGAGCAATTGGCCCATGTCAGAGAACAAGCAAATCAAAACCTATTTGCATCCCAAAGTGTTCTGCTCTGACCAAAAAGCAGGGTGTGTGAGATACACTGCTCTGTTTATTTTGGCATTATCTCAGGATACAGTTTACTGTTTAATCAGATACACAATATAAACTCAGCAATTGCTGTGCTTTCTCCAGCAGCCATTATGCTCCCTTATAAAGTGACAGGAAGGATTTTTTTTTTTCCCATTGTAAGCATTCAATGTCATTTACAACACTCCCTGCTCCTCTCATTTTTTTAGGCAAGCACCTGAAGACATGGAATTTAATTTCGTGTCTGGTAACATTAGATTTGCCTTTACTACAGACGGAGCCAAAGTGCAATACCTGCTTGGTCCAATTCCAACTCTGCTGGAATTTAAAGCAACAACAGTTTCTAGACAGACTGACATCCACCCCATTCAGAACCGGTGCGTGCACATCAGCAGCAAACCTGTAGACAGTGCCTAGTTTATACTAGCTTCACAGTTATTAACTCTGTGTCAACAATAAAGCTGAAGCATTAACAGCAGCAAAAAGAAAATGGCTAAAAACCCCGCATATTTCCCTTGTAAATAACATGTCATCTTGTCTACAATAGGAAGAAGGCAGTGAGAGGAAGCACTCCACACTTCTGAGATCTACATTTCTTTTTCTTAAATCTGTACACCTAGAAAGCGATTGATTAATAATTTAACATTTGATGCACATAAGTATGTTAGTAAATAAAGTACGTACAAGTATTTAATCCATAAAACCCATTCACTGACTTAGTTTCAAGTACACTAATTCCCTACGCATGTCCAAAATCCAAAAAGCTTACCTTGTACACAGTATGACTCACTCTAAGCTCTCAGTAGCTTTGCCTTGAGATTATATGGGTCTGTAGCCCCTCCTACAAAGAGAATTGCAAACATTTCTCTGCCAATGGAAAACTCATATTTCTTAAACAAATAATAACAATTAGGTCTGTTTAGTCACTTCTCACTTACAGAAAATAAATTCCTGACTAATGCTGACTATGTACAAATGTAAGATTCACAAGAGGTCATGATCATTGGGAACATCTGTGCCAGCAGAAAATTGTATGCTTCCTGTTTCATTGTTTGGCAACCTGCTAGTTAAAAATAATCTGAATGGCTGAAAAGCTCCCATGATTTTAAAAAATACTGTGATAGCAATCAAAATTTTATTTTAATATTTTATGTTTTTTTACTTCTAACAGATTGCAGCTTTACATCAGTCACATCAACTAATTCAGCTTGAATCCTTCATAAGTTTCCTTCCTTTCCTTAGTTATGGGGGATATTCCTTCAGGACATTTTTTCTGCTGAATTTCATTCCTGGATATAGAAGGTTTTTTTCTGTTTCTGTCAAAAATGTTTCCCTGAATTTGACCTTGTGAAAACGCACACCAAAGACAACTTTAGGAGACAGTGAATGAAGAGTGGCGTCAGAAGACAAACTGCCCTCTGCACTTCTGACTGCTTTCTTTTGATAACTCTGTTGACTTCAAAGAGTCAATACAGCATAAACGCCCATGCACCATCCTGCCTGTCTAATCTAGCTGGTTAATACTGTTGTAGACATCACCTGCGGGCAAGGTCAACATGCTATACAAAAATCTGCTGAATCACCCGGAACGTAACTGTGAGCCGGGATATTATTCTCGTATTACACAGGGAGGTTGTATGAACTGTAGCCTATCAAACAAAAAAATGAGTTGTTACAGTACAGGGGGCTCTCTCCTCCAGGTCCTTCCTGTAGACGTACTTGCTGCTATGTAGCTGAAAATGATCCTTATCCCATCAGTCTCCACCACTGGTGCCTGTTAGACCAATGTGTTCCATGCTTGACAATAAAATAAGCTTAATTATTTATTTAGAGCTAGAACCACAGAAGGACAAGGCATCAAAATGGTCACCACTGCAACGTCTTGTCTTTTAGGAGGTGCCTAGTCCCCAAATGGAACACTGTACCCTATATAGCCCGTGAGGAGAGCCAGGCTTCACAGAAGGGGACTCCTCACTGACAGCACATCCTATAGCCTCCACCTTCTGGTTCGGGCTCTTTTCTTTCTTATTTCCCTCTGTCGCCTTCTTACATTTTGGGAGGTTCTTCTCTCCAGCCTCTGAAAACCTGCAGCGGGGCTCAGTCACCTACGCAGAGGTGTCCACACCGCTGTGCATGTTCCAGGGCATCAGCTGGCCTCCAGCTGCTGCTCCAGAGAGCCCAGCTCTGCGGCATGTGCCATGACACGATGGCCCAGCCCTGCAGAAGTGTCATGGAGAGCCCCAGGTGTCTGTGCTAAGTGCAGCAGAAGCCCACTCTTGGTATCGCTGTGGAAGCACAAGCTGCCCACATTTCGTTTTCTCTTAACATCCAGCCCGAAATAATTTGTTCATATTTTATAACGAAACAGAACTCTGCATAAGAATGTTTTATTTTGCTTGCTTGTGAAGCGATGGCTTTCCCCTCTAGGCTTCTGGGAGTGCTGACTTTTGCTGTTAGCACAGGTTTTTTTAGGAGTAAAAGATCAAACTACACTGCTGGAAATAGTGTTTCTGGCATTGTTGGACAGATATGACTTACAACCCAAAATCGAGGATAATGTGGCAGATTGAGGGTAGGGAGGCTCTGCAGAGGGAC